>NW_005872078.1:0-6841 GCF_000147115.1 Myotis lucifugus
TGCAGAAATAAATAACAGGATTCACTATGTCTGTAATATGGTTATAGAAATTAACATAGTTATGGCTGGGGAGGAGTATTTTCACAGTAAGTTCCTTGGGATTCAGAATATGTGAAAAACAACTGAATGTGGTGGCACGTGGAAAGCTCAATGACAGGACTCAGAAGGTTAATGGCAGAGGTGGAAATGTTCCACACAAGGCAGCTGGGAACTGCTGGCAAGGCTATTGCCATCAGGGAAAATCAAGGGCACTGGGCACAATAGTGAGGGACTAAAGAAATTCCAAGGAAAAAATAAGGCAGGAAAGCGAAACTGTACTGAGAAAGGACAGAAGTCAGTGTGTGTGCTGCCATCAGAAAGGATCCAGTACAGTAAGGAGTCACAATTATACCAGAGATCGGAACATGAAATTAGACCTTTGAAAAGAACAATCTTACAGTAAAAACAATCTTACTGAACAAACTCTCAGTAAAAAGTAGTTTGCGGTCAGTAGTTGAAGTTGTTACTATAGGAGACTATTATTTCCCAAAGTGTGGTTCATGGCTTACCTGCATCAGAAGAATTACCTGAGTCATATTTAAAATATCGATACATGAGCCCCATGTCAAGAACTCCATGCCAGGCAGCCCAGCACAGGAAAAAGATTTTACAAGTCTCCAATGTGATTGAGGTGCACACTCAAGAATGAGATCTATGGCATCTGAGGGGAGGAAGACCACACCAGGGTCAGGGGTCCCAGACCAACACTTGAGCTGACCAAGAACAAAGCTCGAAGGGAGCCTGTAGCCTCTGCCTACAGAGCACTGCCTGGATCACAGCCTATTACCATCAAGGTTGTCCTCAGGATCCTGGTGTGACCATATCTTAAATGACTGCCTGGATTTGTTTTTCCTGCTACAATTACAGTAAAATGTAATGTGAAATAGAAAGTATCTGATAAAGGTTAGCATACCATTTTAAAGGTTGCATTAATTTAGCAAGATGAGATAATATCTCGGTTTTATAAAGTTTATTTTCCTTAGAAAGTGAAAGTCTAGAATTTACGTAATCTTCTAAGTTTAAAAAAAAAAAGTTCTCTGTTGTTTTACTTCCCAGATAGATTGTAAGATTCTGGGAAGTAAATTTCTTTACACTCAAATTATGCTCAATAAATACTTATTTGAAGGAATTAAAATAGTAATAGAGAAAAAATATGCTAGAAAAAGATGACTGGTTAAAAAACAATATAAAGTAATTGAACACTATTTTACATTCAAACAAATACCAGCTAAAAAATGAAAAAAAGTAACATTCAAAAGTATAACAAGAAAGCAAATAAACAAAAGCCTAAGAGAGCCAAGGAAAGTTCAGAACCTATGCAAAGAAAAATTCAGTATTCTACTGACAAGCATAAAATAAATAATAGGATACTTCTTATTCTTAGTAAGACATAGTATTTTAAAAATTCTCAGTTTAATCAATCCCAGCAAAAATTACAAATAGATCTTCACTTCCTTTTTATCTTTCTAAAAAACATTTTTATGATGGTCAAATATATTTAACATAAAATTCACCATTTTAACCATTTTCACATGTACAGTTCAGTGACATTAGGTATAGTCACATTGCTGTGCAACCATGATCACCATCCATCTTCAGAACTCTTCACTTTCTCAAACTTAAACCCATTAAACACAAATTATCCACTCCTTCCAACCCCCACCCCCAGCAGCCACCATTCTGCTTTCTTATTTTTTTATGAATTTGACTACTCTAGGTATTTCATTTTAGTGGAAATATACAATATCTTTTTATCAGTGGTTTATTTTACTTAGCATAGTAGCTTCAGGGTTCATCTTTATTGTAACATGTCTCAGAATTTGCTTTCTTTTTAAGGCTGAATAATATTCTGCTTATTATATATTATAAGTATGTATAATTATTATGTATTATATATTCCACATTTTGTTGATCCATTCATCTCTTGATAGATACTTGGGTTTTCACTCTTTGATTATTGTTAGTAATGCTGCTATGAACACTGGTGTAAAGTATCTGTATGATCCCTTGTTTCTAATTCTTTTGTGTATATACCCAGAAGTGGAATTGCTAGATCATATGGTAATTCTATCAATTTCAGATTAATCCATTTCAGGTTCATCAATTTAAGTTTTTGAGGAATCACCATACCCTTTTCTAGTGGCTGAACATTTTTATATTCCCAAAAGCAAAACGCAAGGGTTCCAATTTTTCCACATCTTTGCTAGCATTTTTCATTTTCTATTTTTTATTAATAACAATCTTAATAAATAAATGAGATCTCACTGTGGGTTTGATTTGCATTTCCCTAATGATTAGTGATGTTGAGCATCTTTTCATGTGTCTATTGACGATTTATAAATTTCCTTTGGGTAAATGCCTGTTAAACTCCTGGACCCATTTATTGAGTTGTTTGTTTTTATTATTGTTATTGAGTTGTAAGAGTTCTTGATAGATTCCAGATATCAATAAAATATGATTTGTAAATATTTTCTTCCACTCTATGGCGGTGATTTTCAACCTTTTTCATCTCATGGTACACATAAACTACTAAAAATCTGCAGCACAACAAAAACATATATTTTGCTGATCTGACAAAAAATAGGTATGATTTTTATTCATTCACACTAGACATTATTGTTGTGTTGGTTGTTGTCATTTTTTTATTTGACAATCTAAAAAAAAAGAGGCTGGTGCCCCTGACTAAATAATCAGTTATCCCATGTTTTAAAAATTTTGCTAGGCAGATTGTCAAACTGCAGCGGAAGGCCGGGGAGGGTTGGGGGGCAGGAGGGAGGTGGGTAAGAGATCAACCGAAGGACTTGTATGCATGCATATGAGCATAACAATGGACATAGACACTGGGGGTAGGGGAAGCCGGGGTATTGTCAAGGGCGGGGGGAAAAAAAGGACACATATGTAATACCCTTTGTAATGCTTTAAGCAATAAAAAAAAAATAAATAAAAAAAAATTTAAAAAAAATTTTGCTAGGGCACATCGATTGAAAATTGCTGCTCTAAAAAGAACATTAGACAGTGTCCTTTAATGCGCAAAAGTTTTTCATGTTTATAAAGTCCAGCTTACCTGTACTTATCTTTGGTTGCCTGTGCTTTTGATGTTTCACTTTTTTCTTCTAATTTATCAACTAATTCTAAACTTCATCTGGAAAAGCTGTATGAAGGGATAACAGGAAATTTCTGAAAGAATGGACTAATGGGGAAATAGGCTTCCTGATAATAAAATGTATTCTGAAATAGCATAATCAATCTATAAATAGATACACAGGGAAGCATAGTAGAGACCCTCGGAATATATCCCTGTATGATTGGGAATTTAATATAAGTATAGCATTTCAAATCAATAGTCAGTGTTTTTAAAAACTGCCTGGCCATTTGAGAAAAACAGAAATCTTTTATATCTTTTACCAAAATGAATTTCAGATTAATCAATGACTTAAATGTAAAAATTGATTTAAATATAAAACTTGAAACCAAAAGACCTATTATTTTTCTAAGCTTATTACAAAACCTAGAAGCTATATTGAAAATTTTTAGCACATATCAATTTAAAATACCTATATAAACCTTTTGCTCTCAGTAAGCCAATGAACTCTCATGTTTAAAACAAGAATAAAAGCTTGACACAATATATAGGGCAACTGTTTGAAGACAATGGAGATTTAAAAGCTGAAGACAGCATTTGGGGAATTACTATCTTTGAAAGAAGAAAACACAAATAAATATTCATATTCCAACTAACTTGATAAACTTCATGTTCAAATTGATACTTTCTCTTCAGGACATTTTCTAATTCTCTGAGTATGAGAAGTGGACAGCAGAGTTGAAGCAGAAAGCAGCAATCTGGTCTGAGGAGGTCCACATGAGAGCATGGAGCTTCCCAAAAAGTTGAGTCCTGAGGAATAAAATTTGAAAGAAGGAACCTCAGAGAAATGATCCCCAAATCTGACTACAAATCTCCCTCCAAACACTGGCTGACTCTTAAATACCATATGTGCAAGCTATCCCAGAAATCCATCAGAAAACAGTAGGTAGGAAGCTAAAACCTGAGCAAAGATTACTGCAACCATAGAGACAGATTAGAGTTCAAAGCCTCTGAGATGGGAGACCTTAATGAAATCCCAGGCTTTTAGTTATGAACCTAAAAGGGTCACATTTAGAACAAAGGTAAATATGTTAGTTCAGGAGACAGCAAACAACTATACTATTTTTGTATGTCCCTAGAGCTAAAAATGGTTTTCACCCTTTTATATGGATGAAAATAAGCAAAGCAAAAGTACTATTACATAACAGTTGAAAATTATATGAAATTCAAATCTTAATGTCAATAAGTTATATTGTAAAATAACCAAGTGCATTCACTTATATGTTGTCTATGACTGTTGTTCTGCACCAATAGTAAAGTTGAGTAGTTGTGGCAAACATAGGGTGACCCACAAAATCTAAAATAGTTGCTATTTGGTCCTTTACAGGAAGGGATGATTAGATATACACATGCAGAGGAATGAAATTGGACCCTTATCTCACCCCACACACAAAAACTAACCATAATAGATTAAAGACTTCAATGTAAGACTTAAAAACCACAAAACTCCTAGGACAAAACACAAAGAAAACCCCCTTTACATTGGTCTTGAAAATGATTTCTTGGATATGACACCAAAAGCACAGTCAACAAAAGCAAAAATAGACAAGTGAGAGTGCATTAAACTAAAATCTTTGCACAGCAAAGAAAACAATAGAGTGAAGAGAAAATCTATGGAATGGCAGTTAATACCCACAAACCATATTATCTAAAATATATAAGGAACCCATAATACTTAATAGCAAAAAAACCCACAAATAACCTAATTTAAAAAATGGGCAAAGGTCTTGAGTAGACATTTCTCCAAAGAGGACAATACAAATTGTCTATAGGTATTTGAAAAAGTGTTCAACATCATGAATCATTGGGGATATGCAAATAAAAAACCACAATGAGATATCATTTCACACATGTAAAAGTGACTTTATCAAAAAGGCAAAAGATAACAGATGTTGACAAGGATATGGAGAAAAGAAAACCCTTCTTTGTATAATGTGGTAAAAATGTATATTGGTACATCCATTATGGAAAACGGTATGGAGATTCCTCAAAAATTAAAAACAAAACTACTTTATTATCCATCAATTTCATTTCTGTGTATTTATCCAAAGGAAATAAAATCAATATCTCAGAGTTTATCTATACTATCATGTTTATTCCAGCAGCATTAACAATAGCCAAGATATGGGGCAGAGTGGGGACCAGATGGAGGAGGGCGATGGGGGTAGGGAGGAAAGAAGGACATCTGTAATATTCTCAACAATAAAAAGCAAGTTGTTAAGTATTATTTTCATAGGATTTCATTTTTCAAAACATATATACACATTTATACTTATTGACATACTAGAGGCCCAGTGCACAAAAATTTGTGCACTCGGGGGGGGGGGTCCCTCAGCCCGGCCTGCGCCCATTTGCAGTCCAGGACCCCTTGGGGGATGTCCACCTGTCGACTCAGGCCCACTCCCCGGGGGATCAGGCCTAAGCTTGCAGTCAGACATCCTTCTGGCAGCCAGGGAGCCCTTGGGGGATGTCCGACTAAAGGCTTAGGCCAGGGGTCCTCAAACTACGGCCCGCGGGCCACATGCAAATACAAATATTGTATTTGTTCCCGTTTTGTTTTTTTACTTCAAAATAAGATATGTCCAGTGTGCATAGGAATTTGTTCATAGTTTTTTTTTTAAACTATAGTCCGGCCCTCCAACGGTCTGAGGGACAGTGAACTGGCCCCCTGTTTAAAAAGTTTGAGGACCCCTGGCTTAGGCCCTCAAGGGAGCTTTGATGAGGAAGCTGGGGTGACAGAGGAGCCACACTGTCCCGCCCCACCGCCCTGGGTCGGGTCGCACACCGGATGCCTGGGGGGGTCGGCCTGCTGCCCCGGGTGGCAAATAGCAGGCCCGGATGGCGGCGTGGCAGGAGGGATGGCACTTTCCCGCCCTGCCTGCAGTATGCAAATTAACCTCCATCTTTGATGGCGGTTAATTTGCATATTGTGCTGATTAGCCAATGGGAGGCGTAGCGAAGGTATGGTCAATTACCATGTTTGTCTATTATTAGATAGGATATTTGTATATGCACATAAAATCTGGAAGGTAAACTTAACTGAAGGAGGGACTTTTATTTTTATTTTATATTCTTCTAAATGGTATAAATTATTTACAGTAACACTATAATAACATATAATTAAAATTCACTTTAAATATTGAAAATACATACTTTGTGCTAGACATAATAGAGTCCCATCCTTGAAATCTATACTAATAATAGCCTAGGGCCACCACGTCCAGACGACCGACCAGTCACCATGAGGGGACCCCACTTGGATGGGGGCATGGCTGGACTTCAAACCACCTGGTGGCCTCTAGCCCAGGCAGGGGAGGTGCTGGGGGCCGGGCGTGTGCATGCAGTCTTTTAAAAATAAAGAAAGGGCGAGTGGTGACGTTGGCATCCCCGGAGTCAGTGGCAGGCAGCAGTGACGGCCCTGGCACGGATGGCAGTGGCCAGGGGGGCGGCATGGATGCCCATGGCGCCGGCTGGGGCATCACCGTGGCCTCAACCCCAAAATGGCACTGCTGACCGAGCACCTGCTGAGCCGCTGCCCGAGACAAGCAGATGGAGACCAGGCCCTTCTGAGCGTGTCCCACATGCCACCCTTTTCGATGCTTGGTCCCAGTGTTATGCCATCAGGCAGACATAGTGTACATCAAAAAATCAAGCTGTGTA
>NW_005872078.1:9191-12324 GCF_000147115.1 Myotis lucifugus
CATGTTTTGAAAAAATGAATTTGCCAAGCATAAAATAGCCCAGAAAAGCAAATCACAAGAGTGCATATTCACTTCATATTAGTGCTTTCCCCTAATCTGCTGATGCTGCAGATATTGTTAACTCAATAAATAAACATTTTACATGTGGTGTAGAATATAGTCACAACCTCAAAAATCTGGAAGTAAAAGTATTTTCACTAGTCAAGCTTTTTTTCCCCTCTAGTATCAAAATAGGCAGTTCTCAAGTTACAAATGCACTGTGTCCCTGGATTTAGTTTTTGTCTTTAAAGAAGATCCTCACTTGAGGATATGTCTCTCTTGATTTTAGAGAGAGAGGAAAGGAGAGAGTTAAAGAGAGAAGTATCAATGTGAGAAAGAAATATCCCTTCATTATCTCTGAACAGGGTATGAACCCACAACCAAGCAGATGCCCAGACCGAGAATCGAACTCTCAACCCTCCAGTACATGGGAGGTGTATGTGATGATACTCCAACCAACTGAGCCACCCAGCCAGGATCAGAATTTATTTTTGAAATCAGCTATATAGAAGTAAGAATATACTTCTCCCCCCTCCAGCCAGAAACAGTATTATAAATGCTTCACGTATTTGAAATCTAAACCACAATGACCTACTTAATCCATAAACTGGAATATTTTTGAGGGATAGTGGAACCTAACAAAGAAAGCAAACCCTAGCTCTGCGACTTCCCAATTGAACGGGTTGTCAATGAGCTTCAGTGTCCTCCTCTGTAAAACAGTGATTATAATATATCTTTCCTAGAGTTGTCCTGAAGATTATCTGAGATCATGTAGGTGTTCACTTGAACCAAGAGGAGATTGTTTGTTTGCTCTACACCACAATTATGGTATTAACTAAGCTATGCCTGATTTTAATCACAGCCCTGATTTTAAGCAGCAGCTGAAGGATAAGTACTGCTTCAACTCTGGAGGAGCAGAACAGGGCCTCATAGCACAGTGGCATCCACACTCATTCATGATTAAGACCCCACGCCCTGGAGACAGAGGGATCAAGTTCAAAACTCTGGATTGGGGGTTGGTGGTATAGTAGTGAGCATAGCTGCCTTCCAAAACCCTGAATCTACCACCTACCAGATGTGCAAGCTGAAAGAATGAATTTAAACTCTCTGTGCCTCAATTTCCCCATCTGAAAAGTGAGTATAATAATAGTACCTCCCACCTAAGGCTTCTTTGAAGATTAACTGAAGTAATGTGTGTGAAATACTTTAAAAACTTCCTTCCTGGTAATATTTTTCTAGAGTTAAGCTTACTAATTATTGTTCTGATGCTTTCTAACTAAAAAATGTTTAAAAAGAAAAGAAAGCATGTAATACTGCTAAATGCAGTTGGGGAAAATATTGCAAGCTAATTCTTTCTGTTTGTTTAAAGGACACTTCTTATTTATGGATTCAGAATTCAGAACTTCATGTGTTCTTAGTTTGCACTGATAAATCAGTGTAAAAGAATAAATATTAGTTCAAAAATTAGGTGTAAAAATAATACTTTTGTTGCATTTTCTATAACAATTTAATATGTTGTATAATCCTCCTTCAGCCACGGTGACAGCAACTTGATCTCTGCATGTTGAGTTTCCTAGGAATAGCATCCAATTTATAGAGACTTCACACAATACCAAGACATGGGGCTGAGACATCTAGTGTGTGATGCCATCTGTCCACATAGAAACATCTTATTGGGTTCTCAGTCATCACAGGGATTGCCTGGGAAACACTCTGCATTCCTATGTCTAGCCTCTTCGAAGTGGGAGGCTTAGCTACTTCTAGGACTCACTTGAATCTCTGCTCCTTCCAGGCCATGCCAGGGCTCAGGAATTGAAGCAAGGCTGTATCCAACCTTAGAAAACCCCAGGCAGCTTCTTTCGTGTTCCTGAGAGTATGATCAATAAGCAGAGAGCAGTGTCTTTCTCGCAGGGACCTACTATCATCTATACAGAGGTAGGCAAAGTAGGTTCATAGTTGTGAGTTACTTGAGACACAGTTTGTTCTTGTATTATTATTTATTAACCAGTGGCCCGGTGCACAAAATTCGTGCACATTGAAAGGGAATTAATTAGAGGAACGTAAATTGGACTCACTATCTAATATCAATAATATGTTAGCGTGAGGCAGTCCGCATTTCTGAAATTCAATGACATGAATTTTAGCTATTACTTTGCCAAATAAATGGAATTTACAGATATCATTTAAAAGAGCACTCAGCTTAATATTAAAAACTCTGGCTACCAAGTCAGCTCTGTTTTCAACTTTTTGCCAGCATTGTAAATTGTTTGCAATATCTGCCCATTTGGGGTTGCACGTCATGGTTATGAATAAATCGGGCTTGCCATACTTCGTTACAATTGCCATAGCATCCTGATATCGCTGCTGCATATTTCTGGGACTACCCTCCCCTTCTGGGACTACATCTCCCAGAAGATGATGGAAGTATTATCATTTTACCAATCGGCACATTGTCATTTTCAGATCTAGATTTGAGATAATCCATCAAATCACTATATTTTTCAACTCTCAACTTAGATTGGTTTGCTTTGATGAAATGTATCCAATTGGACTCCATTTTTTAATATGAATCCACGATAAACTGTTGAGTTAATTTTCCTGCATTTAAAATAGGATTGAACATGTCCCGCACAGAGAGATGAAATCCATAATACTGCATTTGTGTGACTTGTGTCCTTACATTTTGTCTAGTATTATTGTCGATTACACTGTTGTCTCTGAGTCTTAATGCAATATCTGTTCCCCAGCCTTTTCACCATGTGGAAAAAGAATAGGATTTGTCATTGCATCTAATGTAGGAAACAAGATATTGATTTGTTTCATTTTAGTGGCACTTGGATTATTAGGATCTGGTTTACAATGAATGAGCAAGTCCCTTTCAAAAGGAGGTTCTCCATCTTCGTTTCTGAATATGACAGCAATCTCGGTTGCATGGGGAGAATTATATCTACCTGGGTCACTGTTACGATTGTATTAATTGCCATTGTTACTTCTGTGGGAGCAATACCTTTTGCTGCTGCTTCAGATTGGGCTTCCTTTTCTACCTCATGTAGCATTTTGTACGATTTTGTTAATTCAATTTATTTCGTGCATG
>NW_005872078.1:12436-65747 GCF_000147115.1 Myotis lucifugus
ACCATTAACTGTTATTGCCTGAGCAGCCGCATTTCGGTCATGGAAAATTTCAACAAAAGAATGCGTATGTGCCAGCAAAGCATGGAGGCCATTTACCCAATATGCTATTCCTTACATAACCCTATACTATATACTTTATGAATCAATAAAATATTTACAATTTTTAATTATAAACCTGTGTTTTCTATCAAAATTACTTCTTGCGTGAATTTTGGGACAACTACTTTAGCTTCGGCTGTATCCAAAATACAGAGTTGAGCAAACTTCCGAGAAACACCATTCGAAGGATGTAAAGTTCCAGTACAGTGATAAACTTGTCTGTGTATTCTAAAACAGTATGGCCCATATCCTGATGGCGATACAATATTTGCACCCATGGAAGAAAAAGCAAAAGAACTATTTATGGAACGAATATTTTCCATGAAATTTTACTGTCAGAATCTTCATTTGTCATTAATCTTTTTATTTTTTGAAGTTTTTTTTAATTTCTTTATTGATTAAGGTATTACATATGTGTCCTTATCCCACCATAACCCCCCTGACCTCCCCAACTCATGCCCTCACCCCCCTGTTGTCTGTGTCCATTGGTTAGGCTTATATGCATGCATACAAATCCTTTGGTTGATCTCTCCCCCGTACCCCCACCCTCCCCTACCTTCCCTCTGGGGTTTGACAGTCTGATCGATGCTTCTCTGTCTCTGGATCTGTTTTTGTTAATTAGTTTATGTTGTTCATTATATTCCATAAATGAGTGAGATCATGTGATATTTATCTCTAACTGGTTTACTTCACTTAGGATAATGCTCTCCAGATCCATCCATGCTGCTGCAAATGGTAAGAATTCCTTCTTTTTTACCACAGCGCAATAGTCCATTGTGTAGATGTACCACTGTTTTTTAATCCACTCATCTACCGATGGGCACTTAGGCTGTTTCCAAATCTTAGCTATGGTGAATTGTGCTTCTATGAACATAGGGGTACATATATCCTTTCTGATTGGTGTTTCTAGTTTCTTGGGATATATTCCTAGAAGTGGGATCACTGGGTCAAATGGAAGTTCCATTTTTAGTTTTTTGAGGAAATTCCATACCATTCTCCACAGTGGCTGCACCAGTCTGCATTCCCACCAGCAGTGCACAAGGGTTTCTTTTTCTCCACATCCTCGCCAGCACTTGTCATTTGTTGATTTGTTGATGATAGCCATTCTGACAGGAGAGAGATGGTACTTCATTGTCATTTTGATTTGCATTCTCGGATGATTACTGACTTTGAGCATGTTTTCATATGGCTCTTGGCCTTCCTTCTGTCTTCTTTTGAAAGTTTCTATTTAGGTCCGTTACCCATTTTTTGATTGGATTGTTTATCTTCCTTTTGTTAAGTTGTATGAGTTCCCTGTAAATGTTGGAGATTAAACCCTTATCGGTGATAACATTGGCAAATATGTTCTCCCATGCAGTGGGTTTTCTTTTTGTTTTGTTGATGGTTTCTTTTGCTGTGCAGAAGCTTTTTATTTTGATGTAGTCCCATTTGTTTATTTTCTCTTTAGTTTCAATTGCCCTAGGAGCTGTATCGGTGAAGAAATTGCTTTGGCATATGTCTGCTATTTTGCTGCCTGTGGATTCCTCTAGCATTTTTATGTTTTCCCATCTTATGTTTAAGTCCTTTATCCATTTTGAGTTTGTTTTTGTGTATGGTGTAAGTTGGTGGTCTAGTTTCATTTTTTTCCATGTATCTGTCCAATTTTCCCAACACCATTTATTGAAGAGACTGTCTTGACTCCATTGTATGTTCTTGCCTCCTTTGTCAAATATTAATTGAGCATAGTGGTTTGGGTTGATTTCTGGGTTCTCTATTCTATTCCATTGATCTATATGTCTGTTCTTGAGCCAGTACCAGGCAGTTTTGAGAACAGTGGCTTTGTAATACAGCTTGATATCTGGTATTGAGATCCCTCCTACTTCGTTCTTCTTTCTCAGGATCACTGCAGCTATTCGGGGTCTTTTTTAATTCCAGATGAATTTTTGGAAAGTTTGTTCTAGGTCTATGAAATATGCCGTTGGTATTTAATCTTTTTAAATATGCCCCGTAATCTGGAAAATGTATTTCATTTGGACAGACTTTCCCTTTGCTACAACATCGAGTAAATTTCCCATCGGATGGTTTTTCATCAGAGAAATTTAGTGATAGGCAAAATTCATATCGAACAGTCATTCTACCACAACTATGTTCAAGAATTGCATCCTCATGTACTACATTTTTGCTGAGAAGGCACCACATTCTGTCACAGGTGCCGCCTTCTTTCAAGATCAGACGCATGTTGCTCTTCAGACATTTTCTGTCAATAATGCCGGCATCTTTCGGCTGCAGAGCTATATTGTATAAACAGTTGTTCTTTAGACATAGTCCCACCTCTCTACTGTCACGGTCTTATGTAGGGGAATGAGAGTCCTGGCTGTCAGGCCACTGGGAACTGTCTGACCAATGGCTGATTCTGGCTGATTCTGTGGGGGTGGGACTTCCTCCTCCCTACTGTCAGTTTTCACAGCTGTGATGAGGAAGCTGGGGTGACAGAGGGAGCCACACCCTCCAAGCTGCCCTCTCTCTCATTCTGCTCTATGTCCAGCGGCCTCCTGCTCTGCCAAGTCCTCCAAACCTCCTGCTCTCTGCCCATTCTCCCACTCTGCTCTCCACTGGTGAAGGTCCTGGGAGCCTGTGGGCATGGCTAGGCACAGCTGGCCTCGCCTCCTGGGGCTGGTGAAGGTCCCAGGAGCCCGCAGCCACCGTTGCCTCCCAGGGCGCATGATACCTGTGTATGCAAATTAACCTGCCATCTTTGTCAGGTTAATTTGCATACACACTCCTGATTGGCTGGTGAGCGTAGCGGAGAGACAGTGGATTTACATGTTTCTCTTTTATTATATAGGATTATTGCATTGTTTATTTATATAACAACTGCAAACCTACTTTTCCCACCTTGTGTTCACTTCACGTGTCTTCCATGTCTATCCTCCTGTGGTGTTGTGAAGGGTGCCAGTAAAAATAGTCTCACAAACTCTGGAACAAGTTGGGATATAAATAAATAAAACCAGCAAAGCAGGTTCAAAAAGGCCTCTAAATGAGGCTAACCAAAAGGTAGGAAAAATTCTTGAGGGCTCTTAAGAGCCAGGGCCACAGGCTTCTGCATGTGACAACAAAAGGACAAGTGTTTCCTCATGTGGCTTATGGTGAAGAGAGTTGTGAGAGAGAATGAACATAAGCAGGTTTGGGTCATTTCTAAGCTGTGTCTATAAATGAGCTGTAGGATGTTGGTTTTTTAAATTATTTTTCTGCCAAACCGGTTTGGCTCAGTGGATAGAGCGTCGGCCTGCGGACTGAAGGGTCCCAGGTTCGATTCCGGTCAAGGGCATGTACCTTGGTTGCGGGCACATCCCCAGTGGGAGGTGTGCAGGAGGCAGCTGGTCGATGTTTCTCTCTCATCGATGTTTCTAACTCTCTATCCCTCTCCCTTCCTCTCTGTAAAAAATCAATAAAATATATTTTTTAAAAAAAATTATTTTTCTTCATTTTCCCTTACCTAATTCTATCTTTCAGTTGGTATTGTGCAAAAAATCTTTCTTTAGCATCATTTGGAGCCCTTTCTTTTTCAAAATATATTTTTAATTGATTTAAGAGAGGAAGGAAGAGCTAGAGGTAAAAACATCAATGATTAGAGAGAATCATTAATCAGCTGTCTCCTGTACACACCACACTGGGGATCAAACCCGCAACCTGGGCATGTGCCCTGACCGGGAATGGAACCATGACCTCCTGGTTCATAGGTCAATGCTCAACCACTGAGCCAGCCCTCCCAGCCAGGCTGGATCCCTTTCTTAGCTTGCATTGCTTAGATTTTACTTATTTCTGTCCCAATTTGTTCCAGAGCTTTCTTATAGAGACCGTTCATACCAACTCCCTTAATAACATCATGAGCCTTTGCCTTCGTCCTCTCAATCAACCTCAGTGCTTTTCCTCTGCACTCTCTCTGACCTTCCCGTTTGGAAGACTCTAAGCCCCCTTATCTTATGCCTCTATTCCTACTGGCATTTTTTAAGCTAGGTTTTAGTTCATGCAGTTCTATTATTTTCCAGGTCCATTTGGTTTATATTTCCAACATTGTGAAAAACTATATCAAATACTTTCTCCCATTTTGTCATTCAAAGGAGTCTTATCACATTTCTCTGAAAAACCAAGGGCAACCTGAACATATTTATCAATTTTGCATTCTTTTTCTGAAGCAGCATCATGCTGGGCACTACTGAATTTCAGTGAGAATGGCTTGGAGCCTTATCTTATGGAAATCTTTGGAAATATGAGCATGCGGTTATCTTGTTCCTGGCCACAGGAGACATTTTAGAAATTACAACTTTAAATTATAAGTAACAAAGCTATTTTCATTACTAATGAAATGGTAACATTTTTCTTATGAAATCTTATTTAAATAACATATCATTACTTGTATATTTTGATAGCTGCAGAATGTAGCACTTGTATTTTGTTTTGTTTTTAATTCTAAATCAACTACACAAACTAGAATAGGTTTCCAGGTATAGGGCCTGAAAGAATTAAATCCAGCTTTTTTAAAAGGCTCTGACACAGATTATCCTATATAATAAAAGCCTAGGTGGTGCGATGCCCTCACGTGATGTCATCACAAGATGGCCACCACAAGATGGCTGCCACAAGATGGCCAGCAGGGGAGGGCAGGTGGGGGCAATCAGGCCAGCAGGGGAGGGCAGTTGGGAGGGGATCAGGCTTGCAGGGGAGGGCAGTTAGGGGCAACCAGGCTGTCAGGGGAGGGCGGTTAGGGACAACCAGGCCAGCAGGGGAGGGCACTTGGGGGTGATGAGGCCTCCAGGGGAGGGCAGTTGGGGGCCATCAAGCCGGCAGGGGAGGGCAGTTGGGAGTGATATCAGGCCAGCAGGGGAGCAGTTAGGGGCAATCAGGCTGGCAGGCAGAAGTGGTTAGGGGCAATCAGGCAGGCAGACAAGTGAACGGTTAGGAGCCAGCAGTCCTGGATTATGAGAGGGATGTCCAACTGCTGGCAGTCGAACATCCTCCAAGGGATCCCAGATTGGAGAGGGTGCAGGCCGGGCTGAGGGACAAACCCCCCATGCACAAATTTCATGCACTGGGCCTCTAGTCTATCTACACTAATAAAAGACAAAGATGCTAATTGACCATACCTTCACTATGCCCACCAGCCAATCAGAAGAGTATGCAAATTAACCCAACAAATATGGTGGTTAATTTGCATACACAGGCGCCCAGCGAAGACTGAAGACAGTGTAGAAGGAAGCCAACCACTGCATAAGGGAGCCAAGCAGCAGAGAAGGGAATGGATCGGAGGTAGCAGAGACGGGAGTGGAGCTGAGGCAGCGGACATGGGAGGAAGTGAAGTGGCAGAGAAGGGAGGGACCAAGGCGGTGGCCATGGGAGGGAGGTGAAGCAGAGGACACGGGAGGGAGCTGAGGTGGCGGGGAAGGGAGGAAGTCGAGGTGGCGGAAATGAGAGGGATCCCAGGCGGTGAGGAAGGGAGGGAGCTAAGTGGTGGGGAAGGGAGGGAGCCAAGGCAGCTAGTAGCGGGGACAGGGCTGGGGGAGGTGGGGCTGGCACTCACACTCACTCACAACCACACACACACAGAGACACACACAGCACCCACCAGATCACAACCTTTTCTCCCTTTCTTTCCCTCCCTCCCAGCTTGCTCTTGGAGCCTCTCTCAGAATGAGGTCCCAGGGTGGGCAGAGGGTGGAGCTGCCCCCATTGGCCCACCCCTCCCAGCCAGGAAAGAGGAAGAGGGAGAGAGGGAGGCAGGGAGGCCTGGAGGACTGCTGAGAAAAACAAAGAGAAACAGAGACTGGGAGAGACTGGGATGGAGAGATGGAAACAACACAGACTGGGCTGAAGAGGCCTGGATATAAGGGATGCTTGTTGGGGCCAGGAACTGAAATGTTTCACCAACCCCTTCCCAACTCACATGTGGTGCTCAGACGTGAGCAGGGGAGCCAAAGCCACAGGCAGGGATGGAGAAGGGTTCCCTCCCCTCTGGAGACTCCCAGTATCTTCAAACTGCCTCTCAAAGGTGTCCCAAGTCCCTCTTCCTCTCCACACTGTGGCAGCAGTGAGTCCTGAGTCACCACAACACGTGCGGCATAGGCCCCTCTGCGGGGGCACCAGGAGAGACAGTGCCCGGCACTCACACTCACTCACAACCGCACACGCACAGACACACACAGCGCCCACCAGTTCACAGCCTTTCCTACCTTTCTTTCCCTCACTCCCAGCTTGCTCTCAGAGAGTCTCTCAGAATGAGGTGCCAGGGTGGGCAGAGGGTGGAACTGCCCCCACTGGCCCTGCCCCCTTCCAGCCAGGAAAGAGGAAGAGGGAGTCAGGGAGGCCTGAAGGACTGCTGAGAAAAACAAAGAGAGACAGAGACTGAGAGATTGAGAGAGACTGGGAGAAACAAAATAGCAATATTAAAATATTTCCTCTAATTAATTCCCTTTTAATGTGCATGGATTTCATGCACCGGGCCACTAGTTTACAATAAAAGACAAAAATATCATATTTCCTCAAACCATCAAACCCAGTATCTTAAAACTGATGATGGTTCTCCATTTTTATCCTCTATTTTGTTATGTATTCTGTCCTTCAGAGGACAAATTGCATTGTTTTTTCTAAAGTCAGTGTCAAAGGTAAACAAAGCTCCAGTTTGGCATTAGATTTAGAAATGATCAGAAACATTTGTAAAGCCACTGCATATAAAAGACAAAAGGATAAGTTATTGTTTTAAATATCAGAATTTACACTGCCTGTCTAGAGTTCAACACAAAATATCTGCCAGATAAAGTGAGAAAGATGAAAAGGAGAGAAAAGAAATTACTGAGTTTATTACATAGTGATTTATAACAAAATTGATTAACAACAGATAAAACTCTCTAGTTTTCAACTTGGTAACACATTCTAAAACTATTCATGAGATTGGGATTTAGATTTTTATAAAAAGAAAAAGACAGATTGTGAATATATTTGGAAAAGCTCTATTCTCCTCAGACCTTTGGTTTGAACAAGCAGAATGTCAGAGTATGAAACTTCATGACAAAGACAGAGAATAATAATTTGCTCTTTGACATGAGACTTTTGCAGTTAACTCAATTATCAACTACTAGAGGCCCAGTGCATGAAATGTGCATAAGGAGGGGCAGTCCCTCAGCCCAGCCTGCACCCTCTCACAATCTGGGACCCCTCGGGGGATGTCCAACTGCCGATTTAGGCCCAATCCTGCAGGGACATTCCTCTTACAATCCGGGACCACTGGCTCCTAACCGCTCACCTGCCTTCCTGCCTGCCTGGTCACCCCGAACCCCTCTGCCTGCCTGCCTGATCACCCCTAACCACTCACATGCCTGCCTGATCACCCCTAATCACTTACCTGCTTGCCTGATTGCCCCTAACCACCTCTGCCTCACCACCACTGCTGCAGCTTAGTCTGGAAGGATGTCCAGAATGACGTCCGGAAGGTCGTTCAGCAGTGTGGTCTAATTAGCATATTATACTTTTTTTTATTATAGATAGGTTTCTTAGAATATTAATTGATTTTTAAGTGTTTTCTTTGTTCCCAGCATGTCTCTGATTTTGTTCTTTTACTTTTCTCTCTTTAGTCTCTGCTTTAAAGGTGATTCATTTACACAAATATGCAGCAATGTTTCTTTGTCTATTGATCTAGGAGTGAAAAAGCAGTGTTTGTTAGTTCTGACTGCAGGGGAGGGACTTTTCACTGGAAGGCATCATTTCTGAGTTATTAGTCATGAAGTTAAACTCATTTTTGAGTTCTCCAGGTTTTGAAAGACTTTCTCAGGGTTTTTTCAGTATCTCCTGAGAATGCTCCAGGCTTCTATGTGTGGTGTAGATGCCAAGCTGTTGATGTTTTGTGGTTGTGATAACAGGAGAGGAAATTGCTGAGAAACTACACACAATGCAATATACAGATGAAGTATCTTAATGTTGCAGAAAACCGGAGAAAAACTAAGCCATGCTTAGAGAAAGGGAGTTACATTTTATTATTAAATCCTGTGCAGGCCCAGAGAAGTATGTGTCTTTCAAATTCTGGGCCCCCCAACATGGAGGAAACTCTCTTTATTTATACTTTTTCCAGTCCTTTGTCTCCCAAATTTGGAATGAGACTTCCGGGCCTTCTGAGAAAGAAGGCCTGCATGCTGGGAAGGGGCCATGAGACCATATCTCAAGGCCTGGCCTGGTGTCAGCACTGACAACTCTGTCTGGGACATAGTTTATGGCCTCTCTGGAATGGGAATAGTCTTATTTTCCTTATTATTTAAGCAAGCAAGTATTTACAGAAGCCAGAATAGCAGGGTTAAAATTTCAAACAGCGGTTTTTATATACGATGGATGCTTCAATAGAATTGCACACTTGAAACCTATATAATCTTATCAAGCAGTCACCCCAATAAATTTGATTTTTTAAAAAGAGGAGAGGGAGCTTATTATGGACTAAAATTTGTGCCCTGCCCCTGAAAAAAATCATATGCTGAAGTCCTAGCACCCAATGTAATGGTGTTTGGCAGGAGGACCTTTGGGGGGGGGGGAAGGGTAATTAAATTTAGATGAAATCATAGGGTGGACTGTCATCATGGTAGTTGTGTCCTTATAAGAAGAGGAAGGAAGTCAAGAGCCTCTCTCTCTCTCTCTCTCTCTCTCTCTCTCTCTCTCTCTCTCTCTTCACCATATGAGGATAAAGAGAGAATGCAGCCCAGGAAGTGAACTCTCACCAGGAACCCAATCTGCCAGCACCTTGATCTTTGACTTCCCAACCTCCAGAATTGTGAGGGGGAAAAAGCATCTGTTGTTTAAGCCACACAGTCCATGGAATTCTGTTGTAGCAGCATAAGCTAACTAAGATGGAGCTGGTGACATAATCATTGTGGTTACAGACTACATTAGTTCTGTTATGACCCACAGTCCCATGCCACTCCCACTGACTTTCCAAGATAGGAAAAAATTATTTAAATGTCAGTGTCTTATGTATTCACTATATGGCATTTAAAACTACTTCCCTGACTTCTTGATCCACTGCTCTTCCTCATTATCCAATGTAACTTGTGCTTTCAAATCTGGAGTTTTGAAGGATATACACACTTTAAATTATGGCCCCTTGTATCCTGTTAAATCATTTTATCAATAATCCATCTACTTTCCCTCTTATATTTTATCAAAATCCTTCATTACTTGGTGTCCTTGTTACCACTAAATGGGGTCTTGGTAAAAAGAGGAGATAAATATATGGGTTATTTATTTATTGTAACATGGAGGATGAATTTGAGGGAAATAAGACTAATGGAAGGCATACAAATTAATTTGTTGCACTTACCTAAAGGTAAGGCTTGGAGACATAATATGTGCCTATAATGTGTGACTGTGAATTGAAAATGTAATTTAAAAGAGATTTAGCACTGGTTCCCTGTCACGGTGGCTTAGTTGGTTAGAGCACTATCCCAGATATGCCAAGGTTTCAGGTTTGATCTTTGGTCAGGGCACATACATGAAGCAACCAATGAATGCATAAATGATTGGAACAATAAATTTATCTCTCTCTTTCTCTCTCTCTCTTCCTCCCTTCCTCCCTATTTTTCTCTCCCTCTCTCTAAAAATCAATCAATCAATAAATTTTTTAAAAGATACTTAGGGTTGGCATTCACAGACATTTGTGACTGACTAGATGTGTTAAAAAAAGCAAAAGTAAAACTATAATGATGATGCTAGCCTAAGGAAAAGGACAATGCTACCTCTAAAACAGGAAATATGAAAGGCTAATTTAAAATGCTAATAAATTTTC
The DNA here is from genome assembly GCF_000147115.1 of Myotis lucifugus. Classification (NCBI taxonomy): domain Eukaryota; kingdom Metazoa; phylum Chordata; class Mammalia; order Chiroptera; family Vespertilionidae; genus Myotis; species Myotis lucifugus. The sequence continues at coordinate 22,332 of NW_005872078.1, forward strand.
AAAGTTGGAAAGACATTAGTGTTCATATTTTTATTCAACAAACATGTTTTCAAATTAATTCAGAGCCAGAGAGCTAAGCAATGAACATTAAAAAGATGAATAACTCTTGCTCTGGAAAGGCTTACAATTTAGCAGATTTACTTGGAATTTAAATTTGATGGCCCCTACTGAATTAGAAAACACCAGTCTATCAACACCTAGGGCAGCGGTTCTCAACTTGTGGGTCGGGACCCCTTTGGGGGTCGAACGACCCTTTCACAGGGGTCGCCTAAGACTATCAGAAAACACATATATAATTACATATTGTTTTTGTGGTTAATCACTATGTTTTAATTATGTTCAATTTGTAACAATGAAATTGGGGGTCACCACAACATGAGGAACTGTATTAAAGGGTCGCGACATTAGGAAGGTTGAGAACCACTGACCTAGGGGAAGAGTTGTGTGATTTTTATCCAGAATCACTAATCTAAAGTAGGAGCATACAATAATAAATTAGGAGATAATGCAGAAAATAACTGAGATACGTTTTTGAAAGGATTGGTGAGATATAGTTTAAGCTTGTATACCATGGATCCTCATTTGGAAGAAAGGCAATGAGTCCAGAAAGGACTAATAAATTTGGCTATAAATATTGGATCAAAGATTTGGACATTCCAATGAATTCATTGAACAAAAGTGCAGTGAAAGTTGTAGCAGAAGCAGCTGATTGTGTTCCCAAAATTATTCCATCTTTCTTCCTTTTGAAATAGAATATTCCAATTTTGGGCTGTACACAAGATTGCTCAGCAAAGGTTACATTTCCCATGTTCTTATTAGGTAGATGATATTGACTGAATGTTTATGCCCCTTCATAATTTGTACATTGAAACCTAATCCCCAATGTATTGGCATTTGGAGTTGGAGCCTTCAGAAAGTGCTTAAGTAATGAGGATGGGATCTTCATGAATTGTATTAGTACCTTTATAAAAGAGATCCTAGAGAGATACCTAGCCCCTTTCACTATGTGATAATACAGCAAGAAGACAATTGTCTATGAACCAAGAAGTGAACTTTCATCATACACCCAACCTAGTGGCATCTTAATCTAGGAATTTCCGGCCTACAGAATTATCCCATCTAATAAAAGAGTAATATGCAAATTAACCATCACTCCGACACAAAGATGGTGGTGCCCATAGCTACAAGATGGCGGCACCCAGTCCTCTCAGCCCTTCTGGAGTCCTCCAGTACTGGAGGGTGCCGCTGAGAGCAGGGCCTGCTTGGCTGTCACTGCAGTGACCCAGGAGCGGCCAAGCGGGTTCCACAGACAGCAGAAAACCACAGGGAGTGGGCCTAAGCCATCAGTAGGACATCCCCTGAGGGTTCCCAGATTGGAGAGGGTGAAGGTCGGGCTGAAGGATCACCCCCTCAACCCCCGTGCATGAATTTCGTGCACCAGGCCTCTAGTAATAAATAAACTTATTTTGTCTATAAGCCACCCAATATATGGCACTTCGTTAGAGCAACTCAAATACACTATATCACCAACCTTTAGCTAATAGGATAAGGGTGTAAGAAATATGTGCAACTTTTGGATTACTTTTTTTAGAAAGAAAAGGTTCTCGTCATTCATTCTTTTTCTCCTTTCCAAGTGCTGGAAAGTATATATAATAGCAAAGCAGCTTTAAGTATGTGAATAAATCTAAATGGTATCAGAACTACAAGATAGAAGAAATTTAAGTCACTTAATGACCTTGTAGAAGACAGCCATCTGGACCAACCACTTATGAATTGTTACATGAAGAGCCCTTGGATTTGGCCTATCTGCTTCAACAGCCTAACCTGCAATAGATGTGGGTGGAATAATGATGTGCAATCCAGAAGAACAGGAGTTAAAATCAGAGATTAGAATATTAGATTTTGTGACTGCAGACATGATGTCGTTCTGGGGAACAAATGGAGGGGATCATGGGAGCTGGCTGCTGAAAGAAAGTGAAAATAGAGTAAAAGGTAGAAAAAAAATCTGAATTTAGCAAATTGGGTTAACAAATCTCTATAGTTATTAAAATAACCTAGATTAGAAAAGGACTGAGGATGGTAAAACAAAAATGATTAACCATGTGACAGAGTTCTCAGTGGATGTAGGAAAACCTTGAACATAATAGATAATAAACAACGAGGACATGGAGAAAAGTAGGTTGCTAACAGTTGATTGGCATAAGCCTCCAGATCCCAGGATATTTTTCCCAAGTGTGGTTGAATAACATTATAGAAGTAGTATACAGGCTACTGGCAATTCTATTCCAGATGCTATCATTAACTTGGCAAATTGTTTACTATCTCAAGGTCAAAGGACTCTCACCTATAAAAGGGAAAAATTGAATTTGATTACACCTAGTTTGCTTGCAGCACTAATATTACATGATTTTAACTTAGAATTAAATCCAAATTCTCTAATCCTAATAACAGGCAATCTTCTACTTGCTTTAAAACCATGTCACTGCACCTTTAATGGAACATAAACCCAGGGCTAGTGCCTCTTGGGGAGAGTGATGAAATGCTACATAAACAAGTCACTTCCCTTCTCTCCCCAGCAGAGATGCTAAACTTCAAATTTGTTCCCTCTGTATCCGCGAGCTGTGATTCACAGCTGTGGGAGCTGATTAGCAATTACCATGATCTGCAGGAAAATCTAAGCCCGAAATGAGATGAGGCCTATGGGAGGATGGAGGCTCACGTCAGTCAAGTAGTGTCTTGGGTGACCTCTTTCTGACCGGTGCTGTTTTTTTATCCAGCTGCTGGTAGAGAGTGATTGCTTATACAATAGCATTTCCCTTTTCTTCAGCTATTAGGATGTTTCCTCTATAATTAGTTTGTTTCTTTTGATTTCTATGATATTCAATGTGAGTAGATTGTTTCAGATCATATGTTTACACACCATACACACACACACCTATAGACAACATCATATTACTACTTTTCCAAATTTTCAGATAATCCCATCACAATTTTGGTAATTGATTGTATGAGCAAGATGATGTTCTAAGTACTCTGCAAATGAGTCCAAAGCCTTTTATTTTGGCTTCTTTTACTTTTCGAAATGATATTTTATATCTTTCTAACACCCTAAGACTCTTAGTGGGGTTGACCCAGCTAACGTCAGGGTAGGTCTCTTGCCATACATCCAGTCCACCATTCATCTATTTTTCTTCCTTTTCCAACAACAGAAAACAGGAGCACAGGACAGCGGTGAAATAAATCATTAAGGTAAAGATATAGATTCTACTGGATTGAGTTTGTCTTTAATAACCATGGAATAGGATTATCTCCAGTGCATTTTCTTTTTTATATCTGACTCTTAGTAAAGAGATCCTGGGGTGTGGGGGCGGGGGGGCATCACTATTTCTTAGAAACCATTGTGAAAACCTTGAAGCTAGATTCTCTTCCCACCAGACCTTCCTGGTTTTCATTGGTTCCAATAGCCACATGAAGGTCTACAAATTGACCTTTAATTCTTCAATTTGAAAAAAAAAATAAGGTTAATTGGGAAAGAAAGGTTGATTATTGGTTATTGTTCTGTAGCTGGTGCTATCTTCCTTGTTTTAAGTGTTGATTTTCTATTAAAGTGTGAACTTAACATCCTCTAACCTACCATATTAGTCCATTGCTAATCTGTCATCTCTGGGTTGTTTTTTGTTTTGTTGTTTTGTTTTGTTTTGTTTTTAGCCTCTGAACAGATTATTGTAGCACTTATTACAATGGTAAATTAATCATTTCTGATTATTTCTTAAAAGTAAGACCTGCTAGGTTGCCAAGGACATATTTGTATTTTTAACACTCTACTGTTACTTACAATTCCTATATACTCAAATAATTTAGTGAATGAATGTAAATAGCATTATGTGGAGTGATATTTTTCAGAAATGGTTTTAAGTGTTCATTCTTCTGGATACATATTTCTGGAAGGTACTGCACAAGTGTTATGCCTTAAAAATATCAATAGTCAATTATGCTTATTAGGTAAGATTTGAACAAGAATCACACTTATCCTTATCCTGATTAATTGTTACAATGCTCTTAACTGCACTGGTACTTTATTTTTTATTGTTGACACTATTACAGATGTCCTCCATATTCTCCCTTTGTCCCCTTCTATCCAACCTCCTCACGCCAGGCATCCACCACACTGTTGTCTGTGTCCATGGGCCATGCATATATGCACAGGTAATTTTCAAAGGATCAGGAAAGCACCTACAACACAATGCACACACATTCAGAATGCAATATCATCCTTTTTTTTTTTTCCTAAACTCAGTTGGCACTCCAGGGTCATTTCTGTTAACATCAATTATCCCTACATTTTAAATGTGTGGAAGTACAGTTAGGAAATTTACGGTTAACATCTCACCATGTAAAACAGGCTTTACTATAAAATGTAATATTAAAGTGTCACTGAGCATAATCAGTCATATATCTCTTTCATGTCCCACTCTGTATTCGCAATCTCTAAGTATTTATTGCTGCTTTTCCCTTCTGAATTACTGTATTGATAGCCAGTTAGATGTGTTAAATGGATAGGTGTGATTCAAGCAGGCTACATTGTAAGCTCTATCACATTTTTTTTCTAAACCATGATATAAATGCCAATGTTTCTTCCTATTACATTTGCTTACCTTCATTGAAATCTCTCATGTACATATGAAATACTATAATTTCTGTGTGTTTCAAATAAAATCCAAAATGAAAGATTATATGAATCTCACAGGACTTTCCTACTAAGTATTCAAACTGTAGATGGATACTCAAATATCGTGTATCCAAGCCAAACCTTTAGCCATGCCACTATCATTTAAAGAACAAACCTCCAAAGAATAGATCACTCATTCTATTTTGGCATGATTGTTTCTATTATAAAACTATTTTTATTTTTAGGTTCATACTTTGATATAATTGTTCTAGATTAAAATTTTCATAATTGTAGGCTTTCTTGCTTGCAGTCCTAGTAAATTGTAGACAGCATGATGCTGTAAACATAGATACATCATTCCAACAAATTCATATTTTTATTCATTTGACCATTTAAAAAATATGTATTTTTATTGATTTCAGAGAGGAAGCGAGAGGAAGAGAGAGCTGGAAACATCAATGATCAGAGAGAATGATTGATCAGCTGCTTCCTGCACACCCCCTACTGGGGATCAAGCCCACAACGCAGGCATGTGGCCTGGCATGGAATCAAACCGTGACCTCCTGGTTCTTAAGTCAAAGCTCAACCACTGACCAATGCCAGCTAGGCTCATTTGACCATTAATACTTAACTTATTTTAGCTGAAAGTTTGTTCAAAACTAAATTTTTATTGACATTATTTCATTTATTCCTAATATCTAAACCGACATACACTGAGTGGCCAGATTATTATGACCACCTGACGTTTGTAGGCAAATTAGCTATAATTTCGCGCTGAAGTTATTAGAGGGCCAGACCATTATAAATAGGGAAGCAGGTTGTTTACCACGACAGTAGAAGTGATTTTTTTTTCTGAAGATATGGGTAAACAACGCGATTTAACAGCCTTTGAACATGGGATATATATTATTATGGGTGACCAGATTATTATGACCACCCCATCAGTACTTCGTTGGGCCACCTTTTGCCTTCAATACTGCGGCGATTCTTCTTGGCATTGACTCCACGAAATGTTGAAAGATGATGCAAGGAATCTGACACCATGTCTGATGAATAGCACTGTCTAGTTCTGTGAGATTTCATGGTTGTGGAACCAGCTGCCTGATGGCTCTTTTAACTTCGTCCCACAAATGCTCAATTGGGTTGAGATCTGGCGATTGTGGGGGCCACATAAGCAAGGTAAAGTCTCCCTCATGTTCTTGAAACCACTCCTTTACAATACGAGCACCATGGCATGGCGCATTGTCTTGTTGGAAGAAGCCATCTCCATTGGGATACGCCATCAACATGATAGGATGAACTTGATCAGCAACGATACTTAAGTATGTTGTGCTATTCAGACATTGTCCCACATGAATTAAAGGGCCCAAATCATGCCAGGAAACATGCCCCAAACCATAACACTGCCCCCACCAGCTTGAAGGCTTGTACTCAAGCATGTGGGGTGCATGCTTTCATGCTGTTTCCGCCAAATTCTCACTCTGCCATCTGCATGATGCAACTGGAAACGTGATTCATCGGACCACATGACTTTTTTCCAATGCTCAACTGTCCAATCCTTGTGTTCCTGTGCGAATTGGAGACGTTTTATCTTGGTAATTGCAGACAGCAAAGGTGTTTGAACAGGCCTTCAGCTTCCATATCCCATACGATGCAGTGTATGGCTAATTTGCCTACAAATGTCAGGTGGTTATAATAATCTGGCCACTCATAATAATATATATCCCACGTTCAAAGGCTGCTAAATCGCGTTGTTTACCCATATCTTCAGAAAAAAATCACTTCCACTGTCGTGGTAAACAACCTGCTTCCCTATTTATAATGGTCTGGCCCTCTAGCAACTTCAGCGCGAAATTGTAGCTAATTTGCCTACAAACGTCAGGTGGTCATAATAATCTGGCCACTCAGCGTATATCTCTTAGATGTTCCCTTTCTCTCTCATTTATATTGCCTTGGTATACCGATGCTTAAAAACTGCCAAGTACTGCCTCTTATAAGAAATCTAGGACCCTCCATAATATGGTTTCAGCCATAGCCATTGCCAGCCTATTTCAGTCTCTCTATACCACAAAACTTCTATTTTAGTTGATTTTTAGTTATTTTTCTAACTCCACATACATTGGCTTAACATAACCCAACTCTTAATAGCTCTGCTTCTAACTCATCCTTAAAGCCAAGTTACCCTTAAAGCTAAGAGATCCTCTATCTACTCTTCCAGATTCACTCTCTACTCTTTTCATCCTTACCTCTGCCCAGATGGCTGATGGACTACATTAAAAGGCACCTTTGACCTCAAGCTGTCAGTGGAATATGGCCAAAGGAGAGCCCTAGCAGAGAAGGAAAGGGAGGAGAGAGGGGAGTGAGGTTGTGGCATTTACTGCACTCACCCATTCCTGTAAGGTATCTTGATCTGACTGCACCTCTCAACCAAAGGCAACCCTTAGCACTCCTTTCCTCTATGTTCCAGAATTACTCAATTTCTTAGCTTCTGAGGATAGTAATGGTTATTTGCCCTGTGGTAATATGCTATCTCTGTGGCTTCCACATACCCTGAATGCATCTTTGTAAATGGTCCCTTTATTAAACCTTCCAGAAATCATATGTTTCCTGGTAGGATACTGATTGACATATATCTCTTCTAAACTACTTTTCCAAGAAGCCTTAACCAATAACTCCCATTCACTTTCAGGTGATAGCATATATCTGTATCACACTGTGGTGGCTTTAAAATATGCCCACAAATTCTCTGATACTCCTCTCTTCAAAGAATGGAGCCTAATTTCCTTCTCCTGTAGGCTGTAGAAAGTGACAGAAGTGTTATCATCACATGACTTGCTTATCTATATATATATAAAAGGCTAAGTGACCATCTGACCATCCGATCGGCCAGCACGTATGACATGCACTGACCACCAGGGGGCAGACGCTCAACACAGGAGCTGCCGAGCTGCGGTGACTTGTGGTGACCAGAGAGGAGGATTCCAGGGTGCATCACCGGACAACTGCCCTCTCGCACTCTGGGATGCCTCCAGGGATGTTGGACTGCCAGTTGCAGCCAGCTGGAGAGGGACCTCGGAAGTTGGCTCCAGGGCGTTTCCAGCCCGTCTCACCCAGTCCCGCCCTGCTGGCCACCTTCTAATTAATTTCCTTTCAATGTGCACAAATCCATGCACTGGGGCACTAGTTAAGATAGAAGAAGCATTGGGACTTCCTCCTACTCTCTCTCTCTTGGATCCCTCACTCTAAGGAAGCCAGTTGCCAGTTGACACTCAAGCAGCCCTAGATAGAAGCCTACAAGGCAAGGAACTGCCAGTAGCCATATGAGTAACTGAAGTAGATCTTCCAGCCAGAGTCAAGCCTTCAGATGACTGCAGCTATGATTGACATCTTGACTCAACTTCATGAGAGACCCTGTATCAGAACCACATAGCTAAGCTGCTCTCAAGTTTTTGATCCACAGAGACTAATATTTATTCCTTTAAGCTGCTACCCAGCCGTTTTGGTTCAGAGGTCACTGGTTCAATTCCCGGTCAGGGCACATGCCTGGGTTGCAGGCTCGATCCCCAGTAGGGGCCTGCAGGAGGAAGCTGATCAATATTTCTCTCTCATCAGTGTTTCTCTCTCTTTATCCCTCTCCCACTCTCTCTAAAATCAATAAAAACATATTTACAAAATAAGCTGCTAAGTTTGGGGAGATAATGTGTTGTGTAGCAAATTTGTTGTGTAGATAACAAATACTAATAAATATCTTATACTTGAGGCCAGGTGCATGAAATTCGTGCACAGGGAGGTGTCCCTCAGCCCAGCCTGCACCCTCTCCAATCTGGGAACCCTCGGGGGATGTCGGACATACCTCTCACAATCCGGGACCGCTGACTCCTAACCGCTTGCCTGCCTACCTGCCTGATTGCCCCTAACGATTTCTGTCTGCCAGCCTGATTGCCCACAACTGCCCTCCCCTGCCGCGACCCACCTCCTCTGCTGAGACCAGCCTCCTCTATGCTGCACTGAGCCATGGGACCCCCAGGCCTCACTGCATGGAGCGGCCACTGAGCCCCTTCTTCACTGTGCGCGTGGCCATCTTGTGACAGCCATCTTGTGGTGGCCAACTTGTGATGACGTCATGCGAGGGAGTCGTGTGAGGGTGTGACGCCACTTAGGCTTTTATTATATAGGATGACAAGACAGACACATACCCTATTTAAAGAGGTTTAGGCCACACAGGTGTAATGCAAATTCAATATTGGATCAACCTAGAAGTCTCTGTCTTCAATTATCTCACTTTTTTCCCTAGTGACTAATCTTTGAATATTTTTCAACAACCATGTCTTTGAATTCTTCTATAATTTTGCTTTTTGTATATTTTAGTGACCTTCTTGGTCACTACGACCAAGTTATGCTCCACAATTTTACCTCTTAGACTAGAGACTAAACCTAAGCCCCACTTACTACTTCTCTGGTCCTGACCATGAAAAGAATTTTACTACCAAGCTTGTGTCACAAAGGGATAGCAGGCTCACATTCCAATTATATTTATACTAGAGGCCGAGTGCACAAAATTTGTGCACTCGGGGGGGTGCCTCAGCCCGGCCTATGCCCTCTTGCAGTCTGGGACCCTTTGAAGAATGTCCACCTGCTGGCTTAGGCCTACTCCCTGGGGGATAGGGTCCAAGCTGGCAGTTAGACATCCCTCTGGCAGCCTGGCAGCCCTTGGGGGATGTTCACTTGCCAGCGGGGAGCAGACCTAAGCTGCAGTCGGACATCCTTAGTGCTGCTGAGGAGGCAGGAGAGGCTCCCGCCACCACTGCTGTGCTGGCAGCCATCAGCCTGGCTTGTGACTGAGCAGAGCTCCCCCTGTGGGAGCTCACTGACCACCAGGGGACAGCTCCTGAATTGAGCATCTGCCCCCTGGTGGTCAGCGTGTGTCATAGTGACCAGTCATTCCCAGTTGTTCTGCTGTTAGGGTCAGTTTGCATATTACCCTTTTATTATATAGGATAAAGGCCTGGTGCATGGGTGGGGGCCGGCTTGTTTGCCCTGAAGGGTGTCCCGGATCAGGGTGGGGGTCCCGCTGGGATGCCTGGGCAGCCTGGGTGAGGGGATGATGGGTGTTTGCAGGCTGGTCACACCTCCTTCAGAGTGGGGGTCCCCACTGGGGTGCCTGGCCAGCCTGGGTGAGGGGGCTGATGACTGTTTGCAGGCTAGTCAAGCCCCCCCAGTGGGGACCCTCACCCCATGGAGGTTTGGCCAGCCTGGGTGAAGGGCTGATGGCTGTTTTCAGGCTGGCCACACCCCCTTTAGGATGGGGGGGTCCCCACTGGGGTTCCTGGCCAGTCTGGGTGAGGGGCTGAGGGCAGTTTTCAGGCTGGCCAAGCCCCCCCAGCAACATAAGTTCCCAGCCTCTCCTTTTTTTCTTTTTTTTTTATTCTGGGATTTATTTACCTTCTATAATTGAAACTTTGTAGCCTTGAGTGGAGCTCAGAGCCAGCCAGGGCGGGCAGAAAGCTTGGCTTCCTCCATCACCAGGGGCAACCCAAGCCTCCTGCTCGCTCCAGCTCCGTGGCCATGGCCAGCTGAAAGCAGGTATCTGAGACTGATTTATCTTCTATAATTGAAACTTTGTTGCCTTGAGTGGAGCTCAGAGCCGGCTGGGGCAGGCGGGAAGCTTGGCTTCCTCCATCACTGGAGCAACCAAGCCTCCTGCTTGCTCAAGCTCCGTGGCTGCCAGCCGCCATCTTGGTTGGGTTAATTTGCATATAGTCACTCTGATTGGCTGGTGGGCGTGGCTTAAGGCATAGCAAAGGTATGGTCAATTTGCATGTTTGTCTTTTATTAGTGTAGATTATTACATTATTTAAGACTTAAAGAAGTGGTATATTCCTTGTTTTCCTCAACTGTATTACAAAGGGGGAAGCCATAATCTCATGCTTCTATATTCTATTACTTTCAGTTCTGTTGAATATGTAGTATAAAATAAATGCCTATAAATGTGGATACCTCATGAAATTTTTGTTTAATAAATACTCTTTTATTTCTTGCTTCATTTTTCTTCTGCTGCTGCCACTATTCCACTGAATGCAAAACCTCTATATCTTGTTTGAGTTAGAAAATATTTACTTTTCCCTGGGCTCCTCTGCCATTCCCTCCTGCAAATTATTATATATTCTATATACTAGTAGATGTTAAACCTTTAGAGTGTTTTTTTTACTTGTTTGTTTTAGTTTATAGAAATTGCCTGGTCAAATGCATCACCTTCATCCATAACCCCTAAAGCAATTACATAAAAAACATTACTGCTGTTTGCTTGATTCAACTTCAGCATAAATGAAGATGGCTATATCTTCGTGTTACTGGGTCGGCAACTGGATAAATAGGAACATATGTGGCATGCCCAGAGTAAATGGATGACTTACTCTCCCAGATAACTTAATTTGGCAAAAAGAAAACTAGGTTTCCTGGCTCTTTTTCCTTTTGTCCAATAAAAATAAGCCTTTGAGACAGCTTTTCTCCCACTGACACTTCATTAACTGCCAATATTGTTGGAGCTACCCAGTTATAAATATGTAAAGTGTGATATATATGCAGGCCTATTTTGCATAGTGTGCCTGTGTTCCCAGCTGCTGGCTATTTTTGTTCAAGTCAAACATGTTTTGATGTGCTTGTTTTGTTGTTTTTGTTTGACTTCTGTGATACTGAATAATTAAAAACAGTTTATAAAAATCACTAGATATCCAAATGTTGCTGAAATATGTCCAAAATCTAACCTTCTGTGTTTGGATATAATTATAGATGTCAATATGGCAGTAACATAGTAAGTTGTGTTTAATTAAATTCTTCATACATATAGGATTTAAATCATACCTAAATCATGTGCATATGAGCTCCAGAATGTAAGAGCATGTATAGTTGAGTTATATAATGCCAGAGCAGGATAAAATTTAGAGATATTTCAGTTCAACTCTTTTTCATTTCCTTGATAAACAATTTGAAGCCAAGGCATATTAGTGCATTTGTTTATGGCCACACAGCCAATTTAGTGATGGAACTACACAGAACCATATTTCTAGTGATTCTTCATTCAGAGTTGCTGTTTTCCTCTACAAAAATCAGAAGAAGTGGCAGTTGTGTCATCTGGAATACACACTCAGGAGTGCCTTATTCTCCATGTCCTGAGATTTAATGTCCTATTTAGATAGGTCAGCCTTGCTCTACCCATGCCCACGGAAAATTAAATTCTTAGAGCAGAATCTCACTAAATCAAAGGTACTTAACACTAAAGTAATCACAAGAATGTTCATTTAAAATTTAACAATGAGAAATAGAAAATTCTGTGCACCATTTAGGTCAGCATTATCATCATAGCCAAGCTGCATAGAAAGTGAAATATATGTCCCTTTATTCATTAGCCATGAGGAATGATCAAAGATTTCAAGAATTTATTTTTATGTAATCAGAGAAGTTCCCTTTATGCTCAAAAGATAAAAACTCAAAAAGTCTACAGGGGCTGGCAGTTAAGTTGGTGAACAGCTGGGTGCAATATCACAGGAATGGTGAAGATTCTGGTAAAATAGAATATAAATATCCTATTTAAAGGGAGAAGCTGCTATTCATCTCTAGTCAGTAGCTACCATCTAGAAATTTAAACCTAATCCTCTAAAAAACTTGCTCTATTTAGAGAGGAAGTAAGATAAGTTCCGAACTAGTTTTCCAATTTTTATATATTTGCAACTATTTATGAACACTTACTTTAATGGCATAAAGAATTTTTTATTTGAATTTGGCCTCTGGGTCCTCAGTTTACAGCCTTTCCAATGAAGACACACATAGGAAATCAAATCATAACCAGATGTTTGCTTCCCTATAACAATGTCAAAATAAGAGGAGTTATGATTATTTAATGTCCCCAGTCTATTATAGTCACATGTAGAGTTTCCATCAGGGATAATACTGCCAATGAGGATCAGAAATACTGAAAATTCACTCAATTTCTTGTATCTATGCCCAAACAAGGATGGTCTTGTCATCATCCCAGAAATACTCCTGCTCCAATAGTTGAGAATCCTTTTCTCTTTCATTGTGCATATGGCTATGTCCAATTTCACATCAACAATTCCTCATTTCTTTCTGTGCTTCCAGGATGATTAACTCCCATTTGATTTTTAAAAATATCCCCTATAAATATTTTATTTCAATAGATTCTTTCTTGTTAATATAAAGTTGGTTGGCCTGGAAACAGTTTCGTTTCCATCACGTGAATTTGAATTTACTTGGTCAGATCCTTCCTGTGTTGATCTTATATTTAACTTTGATTGTGTAATGTTATCTTCCTTGTATTCAAGTGATGGGGATTCAACTGAATGTAGCCTCCAATTCTGACTATAGTAACACTAGCTAGTGGCATAGTATCCTCAAGGTCATGGAGTGACACATAACTTTCAAATACTAAAGAAAAAAATAATAGGTTAACAAATAATTTTTGTCTAAAGTAGGTGGCATTTACATACAGTGCCCTGTGTCCTCTCTTCAGGGTCCTGATGCATGCATGCTAGCAGCCTGCTATTATTGTACAGAAGTAGTTGAGAAGATCTTTGTATTGTTCTTGACAATCAGGGTACACTGAAACTCATTATCAGACACTCGGGTTAAAGCCTCATTTCTTCCTCATTTTTGACACATTACAAGTGCATACAACAGGGGTAGCAATGCACTGAATTTTCACAAAGAACAACTCGTGTTCCTCAGGGGATCTTGAGCTGATGGGGTCATGAGTGTGGCCCTTTACTATCAGCCAGTTCTATGAAGGTAGTGGCAATGCTATCTGAACATTCTCCTTGCTTAACATTCCTATGTAACCAGTGAGCTTGTCATGGGGGCCACTTTCTAGATAGTAGTTCCAAGTTTGCCATCAGTGTTTTCAGAGGAGGTGGGAGTCAGATTGGCAGGTGATATCTTAGTTGCTCTTTAGTAAAGCTCCAAAAATATTTTATATGTGATCAGCTTGTATTCGCCATGATTATTCCTTCTCATTACTTAAGGATTATAGCCATCCGCCTTTTATACTTAACCTGTACATTGTACTTAGAGGCAGTGTAATATAGGAGTAAAGTGTATGATTCGAGAATAAGATTGACTTCACACCTTATTCTGCCACCTAGAAGGCTGTGCCTCAATTTCCTCACTAGAAAAATAGGGATCAACATAGAACCTATGTCATAGAGTTCTTATAACTATTAAATAAGTTGTTTCCTGCCCTAACCGGTTTGGCTCAGTGGATAGAGCATCAGCCTGCAGACTGAAGGGTCCCAGGTTCGATTCTGATCAAGGGCATGTGCTTTGGTTGTGGGCACATCCCCAGTAGGGAGTGTGCAGGAGGCAGCTGATCGATGTTTCTCTCTCATCAATGTTTCTAACTCTCTATCCCTCTCCCTTCCTCTCTGTAAAAAATCAATTATATATATAATTAAATACATTATTTCCTGACACTTAGGATACTACCTGGTACATGATAAATATTATTTAAATTTTATTTTTATTACATACATTGTTTTCTGTATGTCTATGCCTTTAGGATTTTTTCCTGATCATTCTGTCCCATTGTCTCCATAATTTCATATAAATCTGTCAAGCAGATGCCCCAATTTCTGATTTAATAAATATGTTCCATCATAATTAAAGAAAACATATTTCTGAAACAGCACTGCTGTTCCATTTTCCTAACCTTAAAGGCTAGTGCAGAGTCCCCCAGCAAGAAATATCTCCTGATGTCTACTAGGCCTTAGCATTTCACTCTTCTTCTGTGTCTTGGCCCAGAGAGGGCTAATTGCTTTAGGCACTTTAGCTCAAATTCAAGTCTCAAACATTAAACAAAGAGTATGTTTTCTTAAAAGTCACAAAAGGATATTCAGAAAGTTGATCCAAGTTCCTTTGCTTCTAGATCATGTACTCTCCTCAAATTAATGAGGCTTTTTAAACTCCACTGTCATTTTCATTTTGGCTCTGCTCAGAATAGCTAGACTTCTGATCATTAAAAATAATTTTCAGAAATACTCTATTGTAGCAGAGATCATTGTTACTTTAATATAATAAACTGGTCTATCCAGCAAGTCACACGAGATTTATTGCTTTTCACATATTGCTTTCATTATTCAAAATATTGAAAGAAGATATAAGCCTTGTTATAAAGGATAAATCACATTTTGAGATGCAATAAATCACCTCAAAATGTAGTGGCTTATAATAACAGCAATGTTAGTATCGCTCATGTTTCTGTAGGTTGACTGGACCTAGCTAGATGGTTCTTCTGTTCCACTGGGTATTGGTCTGCAGTTGCCTGGGAGCTCACCACACTGGAACATCCAAGACAGCTCACGCTCAGGCTGGCAGTTGGCCCTGACTGTCCACTGGGAATTTATCTTGGGCTATAGACCAAAGCACCTCAGGTCTCAAGCGGCTGATAGGTTTTCAGAAGGAACATCACAAGAGTGAGTGTTTCAAGAGGACAGGAATGGGAACTATCCATCCTTTTAAGTCTTGGACTCACAAGTCCTAGAACATTCTATTGATCAGATGGTCACCAAAGCAGCTCACTTTCAAAGACAGGGGGTACACAAACGGTCCCTAACTTACAATGGTTCAACTTATTATTTTTTACTTTATGATGGTGCAAAAGTAATATGCATACAGTAAAAACTGTACTTGGAATTTTGATCTTTTACTGGACTAGAAATATGCATTGCAGTACTCTCTCATGATGCTGGCAGTGGCAGTCAGCCACGGCTCCCAGTCAGCCACACAATCAGGAGGGTAAACAACCGATACTCTACAGTGCACTGTGTTGTCAGCATTTTGGGGTGTTGTGTTTTGTGTTTTGGCATTCCATCATGTCTACAAAACACCCATCTGTGTTTCCTGCTTCTGGTGAGAAGAGGTAGGCAATTACTCTTGAGATGAAACTCAAAATAATTGTCTAACTGTAGGCCAATGTAAGTGTTCTGAGCACACTACCATAGGCTAAATGAAGCTATACTGATTGGTAGATTAGGTGTGTTAAATATATTTTTGATTTACAATATTTTCAGTTTAAGATGAGTATAACTGGACATAATTCCATTGTAAGACAAGGCACAGCTGTAAGGAGTGGCATACAGTGCAGGAGTGGAGAAAGTGCAGGGCCATCTTTGAAGACTGATTACCATAACAATTAAAACCCTCCTCTTCCCCACAAATTGCTTCTGTCTGTTGATAGACAAAAAATAGAATGAGAATGAATAAAGCAGTTCAAAAGACAAAAAAAATATGAATAATGTCTCTAAATTTTATTGAAACAGAGTAGAAAGAATATGATCTGGTACTCAGAGCATTGGGGTTCTAATCCAGGCTCTATTATTTATAAGCTAATGTGACCTAGAACAATTCACCTAAAATAATATCTCAAATTATTCTCTTACAAGATTAGACAGAGAGGAGACATATGTAAAACTTTAGACAATAAAAAAAAAAGATTAGACTGAGAGAAAACAGTCAAGGCACAAACCCTGATACGGATAATAAAATCACTGATAAATGGCCAACATGTAGCTTTCAAAGAGAAAATCATTAATCAGACTTTGGAAAATACACTGTGTCTCAATATAGTCTCAGTATACTAGCAGGCTCCTCTGATAGTTGTCATAACCACAAAACACAAAAGCCACATGGTTGGGTTAGTCCCCATATAAGGTCAAAGACAAAAGGCAAAATTCACCAGAATGTACTGAGAAACTGGGATGCAGGCATAGGTCAGACAATAGGCAGAGCTGAAGAGATTATATTGTTCTGGTCTCTCTGATTCCTTATCCAGGTTTTTAATAAGCAATTCTAATTTAAAATTTTTTAACCCTAGATCTACACCAAAACTGACTATGGAACTTTAAAAAGCATAAGTCCACATTGTATATATATTCCTCTTATCTGGAGCACAGTTTTCTCCTGATTAATTCCATTTTATCCATTAAGTCTTAGCTCAGAAGTCACCTCCTCCCAAAGGAATTCCCAGAGACCCCTTATGTTAGATTCTGTATCTCTCCTTTATGTTCCCACAGATTTAATATGCTCTATTTTATTTTTGCTCCCCTTCAGTAGACTGTGAAGCTAATGAATTCTTAAGGCTAGCACAGTGTCACCATCTTCCACCACCAAAATAGATAATAGATGGATGATAGATGATAGATGATAGATAGATAGATGATGATGATGATGATAGATGATAGATAGGTAGATAGATGATAGATAGATAGATAGATAGATAGATAGATAGATGATAGGTAGAAAAAGGAAGGAGGAAAGAAAATGGGAAGGAAGAGAATGGTTCATAAAGCATAAGTAATTCAAATATGATAGTAGAGTCTGGTACATAAAAGTAACATAGTAGTATAGGGATTGTGTCCCTTTAGCTCTCTCTGTATACTGCAAAGCACAAGACTCTGCAGTTTTTGTTTGTTTGTTTGTTTGTTTGTTTGTTTTTTTAAATATATTTTATTGATTTTTTACAGAGAGGAAGGGAGAGGGATAGAGAGTTAGAAACATCGATGAGAGAGAAACATCAATCAGCTGCCTCCTGCATGCCCCCTACTGGGGATGTGCCCGCAACCAAGGTACATGCCCTTGACCAGAATCGAACCTGGGACCCCCCAGTCCACAGGCTGACGTTCTATCCACTGAGCCAAACCGGTTAGGGCAAGACTCTGCAGTTTGATACATATTTATCATCAGCATCACAGGACTTACCTTGTCTCCTCTTATAATCAGAAAATATACAAATGTGTAGGAAATTATTAAACCACAAAAACCATTAAGGCAAAAAGTAGATATTCAGCTACAGTGCTACCACTGGGGTTGGGAAGATGGCAGATGGAACATGAAATAATACAGCAGAAAAGGTAAGGAACAAGTTGAGTTTTCTAAGCAATAGATCAGATACTTTTAAGAAGCACCCATGTAGGTGTCCTTTCCTTCCCATCAAAATCCAGTATCAAGGCCAACTTGATGGTGTGCAACTTGGTTTGTTGCACAGAGCCCATTTAGAAAGCTCCTCTTGGTTTAATGCTCTGCTGTCATGATCTTGAAAGTTTTAATTTTTGCATAAAGAACTACCTATTTTCATTTTACACTTTGTCCCACGAAGGATGTGGCTGGTCCTGTCCAGGAGGTTCTGGAAAGCTCCTCACTGTAGAGCAGTATTTAAAGGAGATGTTTTGTAATACATGGCTACAGACTACACATTTGCAAAAATGGGAGGAGTGGCTTAAATGTCTATAACAACAAATGAGAAGAGAATTATTAGACTAATAGAAATACAGAGAAGGTTCTTACAGATACTTGTAATCTTAGTATATAATTCTTGTAATCTTAGTAAATTTAAATCAAGGGATCGATGAGCAGGCATTGTCCCAGCATGGAATATACAAGTGGATCGATGGACTATGGCTACAAGGACAGTGAGAAAATTGACATGGATAAAAATTTGAAGGATGATATCCTTAGCAGTAGTGGCAGAGTGTTTTTACAAAGCCTCTGGAAAAATAATTGGCAATAAATGTGAAGGAGGGATAAATTTATCTAGATATCATTTTTAACTGTTTATGCTTAAGTGAACTGCTTAATAATCTGTAGATAATTAATTTCATGATGTGAATTGAGTCATTCTCAATTAATCATTTTCAATGTCTTTGTAAACTACTGAGATAGAAGAATCACTTCCAGAATTGTTAATCACAGGAAAGTAACTAGATATCTGTGCTGACATTCTTATTGCTCAGAGGGAACAGATGAGGCAAGAACATGATTTTCAATGATCCTATGAAGACTTACTTGTTCCTGTTTGAGTGAGCTAGCTGCGTATGACATTCACTGGAAAGGAACAGGTGCACACAATAATATCTAATATTTGAGTGTTTTCTGTACATTTTTTGTTTCACCCCTTTAAGAACTCTATGAGGCAGATATTATTTTGATCCTCACATTATTGATGGGGAAATTGAGGTACAGATGGGTTAGGTTATATCCTCAATGTCATACAGTTAAACCATATTCTAATCAAGGAGCAAACAGATGGATACATTAAGGAAAATATAATTTATATATTTATATATATAATTTACATATAAAGCATAGAGATATACATCCAGATTTTTATCCATGAGCATGACTTCAGTGCAGTGCTTTGACATACCGCCTTATGCTGCTGTATGTATTCTTTCACAGAGAAAAGTACACTGAGACTCAGAGGAGGTGTGGAAGTGAAGTGCAGAGGTACGGAGGCGCACGTGGAAAGGGCTGGCAACCGAGGACACGGTTGTCTTTTTCAATCGGGAGGGAGTCTTAAGCTCCCGACTGCTCTGAACTCCAGTTCTGGGTGAGTCTCTGGGGACCCAGACTCATACGGGGAGAAACTGGACTGTCTGGCATCGGTCGGAACTCGAGGGCAGCTTTCTCTCAGAGGTGCTTGCAGCAATTACCAGGACACTGAGATGTGGGGCCTCTTAGGGTAGGACTGAGGAACAGCCATAGCTGCTTACTCCACCCTGTTGATTCCCTGAGACCCCGCCCCCACCCAAGCTGTGTGCAGAGGTTTTTGCATATGAAAGGCCTGGCCCTTTGCAATCTGAAAATTATCTAACAAACTGCAGCTGCGTCAGAGAGACCCAGAACTTCCAAAAGAAGGCCCAAGGCCCCACAGCAGCTTGCATTGCTTCACAGCTGGGCCTCATCTGGGCACCTCCGAACCCCAAACAAAGAAGAGGAATCTGGAGATCTCTCCATAGCTCCTGCTGGGTAGCCTCAGGCAGAGGCTAAATTAGCACCTCCTTAGAGATCCAAGAGCCAGTGGTCAGAGTGGGACCATCCAGATTACAACTCCTCAGATCCATAAGGGACACACTCAGGGGGCAGACTCAGTGAGCACCAAAGCCCCTCTGAAGCAAGACTTGTCCCATAAGGGTGTCTCCAGCGCAGAAGTTCTCCCACTGCAGACACAGCTGATTCTCACAGCCAACTGGCCAGGAGGTCAAATCCTCCCAGTGATACCAACTACAATCAAGGCTTATCTACAACAAGACTGTGCACAAAGCCCAAAAAGGGGTGCACCAAGAGTGTCCACCTCAGGTAATTGGGGAGGCTGAGCCACTGGGCCCTATAGGACACCTAGCACAGAAAACCACTCAATCAACACAGGAAAGCAGCCAAAATGTGGAGACAAAGAAACAGGTCACAAATGACAGAAATGGAGGAAAGAAAACTACTGGATATAGAGTTCAAAACTATGCTTTTAAGGTTTTTCAAGAATTTTCTAGAAACCGCCAATAAATTTAGTAAGACCCTCAATAAGTGTAGTGAGACCGCCGACAAATTTAGTAAGACCCTCAATAAGTCGAGTGAGACTCTTGAGGATATGAAAAAGGACCAACTAGAAATTAAGCATACACTGATTGAAATAAAAAATATTACACACTACTGGATACAGAGTTCAAAACCACGGTTATAAGGTTTTTCAATAATTTTCTAGAAACCGCTGATTAATTTAGTGAGATCCTCCATAAATCTAGTGAGACCCTCAAGGATATGAAAAAGGACCAACTAGAAGTTAAGCATCACTGACTGAAATAAAAAATATTATACAGAGATCCAACAGCAGACTAGAGGATCCCAAGAGAATCAAGTCAAAGATTTGAAATATGAAGAAGCAAAAAACGCCTAACCGGAAAAACAAAAAGAAAAAAGAATCCAAAAATATGAAGATAGTTTAAGGAGCCTCTGGGACAACTTCAAGCGTACCAACATCTGAATTATGGAGGTGCCAGAAGAAGAGAGAGAGCAAGATATTGAAAACCTATTTGAAGAAATCATGACAGAAAACTTCCCCTACCTGGTGAAAGAAATAGACTTACAAGTCCAGGATACTCAGAGAACCCCAAACAAAAGGAATCCAAAGAGGACCACACCGAGACACATCATAATTAAAATGCCAAGGGCAAAAGACAAAGAGATAATCTTAAAAGCAGCAAGAGAAAAACAGTTAGTTACCTACAAGGGAGTACCCATACGACTGTCAGCTGATTTCTCAATAGTGTTAATCTCTGGCAGCATAATTACCTGCATAAGCAGACCAGAAGGGAGGGACGAGAAATATTCAAAGTGATGAATAGCAAGTACCTACAACCAAGATTACTTTATCCAGCAAAGCTATCATTCAGAATTGAAGGTCAGATAAAGAGCTTCACAGATAAGAAAAAGCTAAAGGAATTCATCACCACCAAACCAGTATTATATGAAATGCTGAAAGGTATACTTTAAGAAGAGGAAGAAGAAGAAAAATGTAAAGATAAAAATTATTAACAAAAAATACATATCTACCAACAAGTGAATCTAAAAATCAAGTGAATAAAAAATCTGATGAACAGAATAAACTGGTGAATATAATAGAATCAGGGGCATAGAAAAGGAGTGGACTGACAATTCTCGGGGGGAAAAGAGTGTGGGGGTTCAGGAAGAGACTGGACAAAATCGTACACCTATGGATGAGGACAGTGTGGGGGGGTAAGGGCAGAGGGTGGGGTGAGAACCAGGTGGAGGAGAGCTATGGGGGGGGAAAAGAGGAACAACTGTAATAATCTGAACAATAAAGATTTTTAAAAGTAATAAATAAATAAATAAATAAATAAATAAATAAATAAATAAATTCTTGGCCTCATCCTTCAAACCCTGGAAAGTATGGGGATTATGAAGCAAAAACATGAATGGGAGAAGAGAGTCAGCTATATTATAACTCTCCAGAATGTCAGAGTTCAGAGGGAAGTTCATACTAAGGCATAAAAACTACCCCTCTACCCTTTGACCTTCAGCCCTTCTGTAGGATATATCATGGAGTGCTCTCTCTCTCTCTCCATTTTTAGTCTTTATAAGCCTCAAGTGCCAGCAATGGGGATCCTCCAGAGCTATTCATAAGGGAAGTTGTACATGGTGATAGAAATTATACAATTCTGAGCACATTCACATGTCCACAGATTTAGTGCACATCACTACCCTGTTCATTTATCCCCTCAGACAAATGTCATCACTTCATTTTCAGTTTAAACTATTCAGAAATTATGCTGCTTTAGATTCTAACCCAAGAGTTGAAATATGTTCTCTACTGATGGCAGTAAAGGCATTTGTTAAATATTACAATAAAAATGTATAGCATACACTTCAACATTTTTGCATTTATAGCATTTGCTGAATTTCAGGATAGCAAGATATTTGCTATGGAAAAGTTTACCACCTTCTGCTGTCCTATGATATTCATATCAGGTAAAATGGAATGGCTATAACATCTTAAAATTACCAGTAAAAAAATTTTTCTGGTTCAAAATTTATAGGAATATAGTTTTCCAATTGCAGCAATTTGCCACTAACATTTAAAATGACTTAATATATTAAACCCATAAAATTGAAGAGAACTATATCTCTGTCAAGTACAAATTTTATGGTTGGTTTTTTAAAGTAAGTGTTAATCTCTGGCAGCATAATTACCTAGATATGCAAATAATAGATGATCCATGCAGGTGTATTAACTTCCAATTAATATATTTGTGCCAAATTCTCTCCCTGTTAAATTGTTTATATTTATTTTTTGAGAATACCATATGTCCTCTGTTTCAGTTTTACACAATTTGTGTCTAACACCAGTTTCCTGTTGCCAGGTATTTATACGGTGATCTACAGCTGCAACAAACTGAACCATCTGGGGCTAGCAGCCACTGTATTTCACTACCACATCACAAAGTTGTTTTTGTACCTCAGAAAATATTCATCAGAAATTCACTATCAAGTTTCTAACCTGTGACCAAATGTAAGTAACTGAATTCAGCCATCATATACAGTATATGCCTGATTCTTTCCCCTAAGTTGCATTCCCATTGCCATGACTCCAATTTGGGTATTCATTAACCCATTCCTGAGTTTTTATTATCACTCTTAACATATATTCTTAGCTCGAGGTCTATTCAATCCTTGTACTAATTGGTCTTGTATCCAAAAGCACATTAATCCTGCTACAGTATTTCTGTCATCACATTACTTTCTACCTACTACTTGGTTTTCCAAAAAAAAAATCCACAATCAGTTTCAAAATAGAACACACACTCTAAACTCTCTGTTCAAGACCTTCTGTTATAGACTGCACAGTTGTCCCTGCTCCCCAAATTTGTACCTTGAAACCATAATCCCCTATGAGATGGTATTTGGAGATGGGCCCAGGGAGATAGGTCATGAGGGTGAATCCCACATGATAGCATCAGTACCCTTATAAGAAGAGACAGAGGAGAGTCTGGTTCTTTTTCTGCTCTGTGCCTTATGAGGATACAATGAGAAGATAAACATCCACACACCAGGAAGCAGGCTTTGGAGCTGCCAGTGACCTTGAACTTCCAAGCCTCCAGAACTGTGAGAAGTAAATGTCTGTTGTTTAAGCCACCCAGTCTCTGGTATTTTATTACAGCAACCTGAGCAAACTAAGACACAGTCCAAATACTATATCATCATTTCAATTCAACTTTTCAGTTGCCCAACCCAAAACATAATTCAGATCTTGCTCTAAAATGGTACCTGCATATATAGTATTTATAATCCATGTTTTTCTTTATTTTTCTATCAACCTAGAAAATTCTCATATCAATATTATCTATCCTATACATTGTGCTCATAAATAGAAAGAAGTAACATTATTAAAATGTCTAAACTACCCAAAGCAATCTACAGATTCAGTGCAATCCCTATCAAAATACCAAAGGCATTTTTACAGAATTAGACAAGTCATTCTAAAATTTGTATGGAATCACAAAATACCCTAAAAATCCACAGAAATCTTAAGAAAGAAGAACAAAGTTGGAGGTATCACAATAGCTGATATCAAACTATACTACAAGGCTATAGTAATAAAACAGCATGGTACTGGTATAAAAACAGACACATAGATCAATGGAACAGAATAGAGATCCCAGAAAGTAAAACAATGCCTCTATGACAAAGGAGTTTAAATATACAATGAGGCAAAGACAATCTCTTCAACAAATGGTGTTGGGAAATCTGGACAGTTACACTCAATAAATAAATGTAAGATGTAAGAAACCAACAAATTCCTAGAAAGAAACATAACAGTAAACTCTTTGACATCACTCTTAGCAATACTTTTTTTGGATATGTCTCTTTGGGCAAGGGAAACAAAATTGGGACTACATCAAACTAAAAATTTTTGCACAATAAAGGAAGCCATTAACTTACTGAATGGAAGAAAATATTTGCCAATAATACATCCAACAAAGGCTTAATGTCAAAATATACTCATGCAGCTTAACACCAGAAAATCAATCTGATTTTAAAAATGGCAGAGGACATGAATAGACATTTCTCCAAATACTAGTAGAACATATAAATGGGAAATAGATATAGGAAAAGATGCTCAGAGTCACTAATCATCACAGAAATGCAAATTAAAACTACAATGAGATATCACCTCACACCTGGCAGAATGGCTATCATCAATAAATCAACAAGTAAGTGTTGGCAAGATTTTAAAGAAAAGGGAACCCTCATGCACTGTTAGTGGAATTGTAAATTGGTGCAGCCACTGGTATGGGCCAGTGGTATGACTCAGTGGTTGAGTGTCTACCCATGAACCAAGAGGTCACTGATTCAATTCTCAGTCAGGGCACATGTCTGGTTGAGAGCTTGATCTTCAGCAGGGAATGTGCAGGAAGCAGCCAATCGATGATTCTCTCATCATTGATGTTTCTGTCTCTCCCTGTTCCTTCCTCTCTCTGGAATTAATTTTTAAAAAATTAAAGAAAATAAAATAGTATGGTGGTTCCTCAGTAAACTAAAAATAGAACTACCATATGACCCAGTAATTCCACCTCTTGGTATTCTGGATACTTATATGAAGAAACCCAAAATACAAATTTAAAAAGATATATGCATTTCCATGTTAATTGCAGCATTATTTACAATAGTCAAGATGTGGAAGCAACCTAAGTGTCCATCCATAGACATACAGATAAAGACATATAGACAACCATATATACAATTGAATATTACTCAGCCATTAAAAAGAATAAAATCTCTCCATTTGGGACAACAAAAATGGACCTAGAGGCATGAAGTAAGTCAGTCACAGAAAGACAAATACCATATAATTTTAATTATGTGTGGAATCTAAAAAACAAAACAAAACAGAAACAAACTCATAGATCCAGAGAACAAACTGATGGTTGCCAGATGGGTGGGGGGTTTGGGAAGATGGATGAAAAAGATGAAGGGATTAAGAAGTACAAATTGGAAGTTATAAAATTAGTCACAGGGATGTAAAGTACAGCATAGGTAATCTAGTCATTAATAATGTAATAACTATGTATGGTGTCAGATGGGTACTAGACCTAATGGGGTGACCACATCATAAGTTATATAAATGTGCAATCACAATGTTATATACCTGAAACTAATATAATAATGTATGTCAAGTATAATTGAAAAAAATTATTTTTAAAAAAGTTTAAAAATATGTTTTAAAAATATTACCTATCTTATACTTTTTTATTTTATGTCCCATCTTCTCAACAAAACCTTTTAATATTATTCTAGGTTATAGTAATCTCACCAAGTAATCTCTCATAGGTCTATTTATGTACTCATACTGTCATTCATTCTGTCACTCAGTCATTCAACAAATATTTGTGTGTCTGTGAAACCCACTTAGCTTATTTCTAAGTTGTCTTTAAACATTGCACTTCAGAGCCCCTCTATGATTGTCATAGAGGAAGTTGGGTGCCAAGGAAGCATAGCCCCAAGCTGCCTTAGCCCAACGCCAGCCACAGTGACAAAGCTTTCATTTGTATTACAGATGAACAACAGCTAAGTGACTCTAGAAACCAATGTTCTAATGCATAAATTCAACCATAAATGTTATTGCTCTCATAAGGGAGCAATAAGCTGTAGCTTCCAAGCTTGTAGTTTTTTTGTTGCCCATTCTTTTATAAATGGTCTTTCCCAAACTTTAATGCTTAGACTTAAATAGAATTATGCACTACAGCTTTACTCCCCAAAAAAGTCCCATTGCTTTTTTTCTACCATATTTCCTTATTCCAGGTTTCATAGTCTGCTCTACATTATTCATAAAATAAATACATTGAGGAATACTAAAGCTAATCACCGGAAAGCAGAATTCAGAAAGATTAAGTGGTTAACAGCCAATTATTGAGTAAATGTTTATTGAATGTTCCCTATATGCCAGGTATTATTTTTCAAAACCAGTTTGATCCACACATATTAAAAAAGATCATATCCTACCCTCTTTTATCCCATGTATTCTCTAGACAAATTTGGAAATATCCCTCCTTAGTATTATTTAGAAATTAAACATAAGGTAAATTTTTTTACTTAGTAAAAAAATCACAAAATAATTTTAATATATATTGCCATGCTATCAATGTGTGCAGTTGGTTTGCATACCACAAATTCTCTTTTCCAGCTTTTGTGGAATTAGACTGCAGGTCAGTGTTCACACTAAGTCTGTTGGTTTTGCAATCATAGACAAAAGTACCAGAAAATCCACTTTATGCATTCAATTACAATAGTAACCATACATTTTCAAATTGCACTTTCTAAGTCTGGGCATTCACTTGCTATGTGTGCACAATTAAAGACAATGACTAATAAATAAAATTTGGTATTTTCCAATATGTGGTATAATGTTTTATTAATGATATATAGTAAATATAGCTTTAATTTCCCCATTATCTCACTTTTTGAAGGGTCTCTTTTCTATAATAAATCATACCAAAAATGTTGGAAAGAAGCCATTTAATTAATTTCTTATCTTAAGACAATAAGTCTGATGCTAAAACTATATAGGAATACATTTTTAAAATTAAATTTCCCATGATTTTTAGCTCATATATATTTGATTAAAGACAAACTACACCGATTATTAACTTAAATAATAAGTTTTCATAAGCAATTAACCAATAGTCCTTCATCTTTGAGTGAGGCCTTACTGTGAAAAGCATCTTCCTCATTGTTGAAACAAGAAACTATTTTAACTAGAACAGTGAAATTGCAGTGAAGATTCACTGATGACATTACCCTCAGATTACCCAGATTTTGTGATTTTGCTCTTCACTCTCCTCTCTGTGTGTATTAATTGGAGTGTGGAGTGTGTAATTTCAGAGTACTAAATGGCACAGTTGGGGATATAAGGCAGTAAGGAAGATACCATTATCTCATGTTATTCAAATAACCAAGTTGTGGGGTATTTTTAAGTCTGCTTGCTTGGATTTTCATTGACTCTATTTCCCAGGAACTGAGAGCAAGAAATAAACCAAGGAGACTAATTTAAAACCAATGTAATTATAAATGTGAATTTAGTCTTTTTTTCCCTCTGTGACATCTGTGAAATGAATGAACCTAGAAAGGGGGAATCATTCATCCAGCACAATGCTATTTTATGCATACAGAACATGAAACACACAAACAGAAAAACAGAAAAACAGATTTTTATAGCCTTAAGAAACCTTTCAAATAGTTATCAGATATAGCTTCAGTCTAGGAACCACTCAAAAGCACCACAAGGCCTCCAAAATACTAGGTGTAAAGATAATGTTTTCTGTGTAAATTTATTCTCTCCAAACACCATTCACTCCAGTACTAAGTAAAAGAGTGTTAGGGGTATATAAACACAAATTTACAACATGTTTGACCTTTAAAAGCTTTTATTGTTTTAAAAACCAATAAAATAATGATCTTTTGAATTAAAAAAAAAGAAAGCAAATAGAGAGAAACAAAAACCAAGCTGTGGGGTATTTTTTAGTCTGCTTGAGAAGCAGACTAAATAGAGAAGAATTAGAGTTTCTTGGAAAAGAGCACCCACATATAATGCTAATGAAGACTTAGTTAATGTTTTGTTGTTTTATAGTAATGATTTAAAGATTTTTTTTCTGAAAGTTAAAAAGGAAAATCAGAATCTGTCAAAAGAGTCATGACCCACCATTTTTTCTCCCTAAGGAGCTAAGTTTATAGGTGAAAGAAACACTTAGTTCAAACCCCAGGAGCCATATTAGTAACTGGATAGATGATAGCCCTGGAAACAGGGGAACTCAAATTATAAACGGGGCTCTTCATTATTAAAACTTTGTCATTCCTTGGTTTCTATTATTCTGTGTATCCCATTCTCTTTCTTTAGTTCAAGCTCTTTATCTTTGTAATTACAATTTTCCTTCCTCCTCCCAATACCTGAATGTTTGCATCTCTAAACTCAGTTCAAAAACATTGAGATATTTTTGACCCATACTCACTTTACCCCATAGTATCAAGCATCAAGTCCTGTCAAATCAAAACTGTTCCTTTTTACAAATACCATATTATTTTATTTATATGTGGAATGTAAAGAGCAAAATGAATGAACAACAACAACAACAACAAAAGAAACAGATTTATAGGGACAGAAAACAGACTGATGGCTGCCAGAGGGGAAGCGGTTGAGGGAACTGGATGAAAAAGGTGAAGGAATTGAGAAATACAAATTGGCAGTTACAAAATAGTCACAGGGATATAAAGTACAGCATAGGGAATATTGTCTATAGTATTGTAACACTATATACAGTGCAGGTGAGTACTTGAATTATCAGGGGAATCACTTTGTGAAATATGTGATTATCTAACCACTACACTATAAATCTGAAACTAATACAAAATAGTATTGAATATAAACTGTAATTGAAAAATAAAATTAAATATAACTTTTTTTTCTTTTCATTCCTTTTATTACCCCATGAACTTATGTCATCCTACTTTTTCACAGTAGTTTCTGAAGTCAAATGAAGAACCATATGCTAAGCATATACCACAATAAACAGCACATAGTAGATGCTTAATAAATGCAGTTTCTTTTCTTTCTCACCTAAAACGTGTTGTCTTGATTTCCACCTTCTCTAACAGATCTCATACATTTAACACATTTTTTTTGCATACATAACTCTCTACTTTCAAACTTTCAATCTGCCTGGTCATGGGATATGTAATATATTAAACATATAAAGCAACACTACACTTAACCCTATAGAGTGAGTTTACTTAGTATTTCCTAAGTGGTCATTCACATTTTTATCTCCCTTTCCTTGTTCACTTCATTCTTGTTTCCTGCTGTCTACTAATATGTCTAACTCTTCCATTAAAGTGTATCTTAAGTCCCATATTCTCCAACTTCTTCAATCTTTGGTATTCTTTGCTGAATTACTTTGGCATTTACATATACCTACAATCATTAGGATCAGAAAGGCTATTTAAAACCCCATCTATTTGTAAAGCAAAATGCTTTTTATAAGAGGCCATCAACACCATCTGTTGTTGGCATGCTGGGTTGGCATGCTGGGTTGACTCTGGCCAATAGCATAGTTCACATCAGTGATATTTCCTACTTTGAAAATTTTAAGTATTTGTGCTTCTATAACATGAGCAATGCTCAATATACTTAGCATATTTGCATTTTTATTTATCTCTTATTAGTAAGTCTTCTCTACTCCTTCTAGCATATACATGATCTTGAGGCTTATACAACATGAAACATCTTTGCATCCTGCTTCCCTAGCATAATAAAAGCTCAGTCACTATTTATTGATGGTGATAAAAAATATTTACATCACAGGAATATTGTTGTAAAAATCTTTAAAGCACCATGAGCTCCTCTGAGACATACAATTTATACTGGAGGGAAAAAATGTGTTTTATTTTTTAATCTTTTGCAGTGTTAGTTTTGAGGAGAAAGAATAGTAATGCAAACTTGTCATGTCTCAAAGGCAAATTTTTGTGTCTTTGCAACCTGTTATATCTGTATAATTTGTATAATTATTTGGGAAAGACAAAATCATATTCATTAGCTGAAAAATATGAATGATACCATGACCAGGTCAGTTTCACAAATGGAGCTAGTAATATATATTGATGACCCTGTATACTACATAAGGAACAATATCTGCTTCTAGTACAAAGCTAACAGTAAAATGTCAATTAACAAGGCATGGGATACTCTCTAGGGGTAATATTAAAGAAAACATTTACAACAATCTTTCAGAAATGCTGTGAAATAAGATACTCAGAGTCTAAGATATAACTGTTATAGAAAATCCATTATATATGAATCCATGTTCTTGTAAACTCCCAAATGCCTTCAGGCTGAGAAAAATACAAAATTCAAGATTCATCTGAGTTAGAAATTTAGATAAGAAAGAGCAGTTTTCAAAGTATTTAAATAATAATAAATCAAGACAGAAAGTGTATATACAGTGGGGCCTTGACTTACGAGTTTAATTCGTTCCGAGACCGAGCTCATTAAGGAGCTCGTTAACTCAAATTACTCTATCAACTCAATGCAAAAAATCGGCCGAGAGACAGCTGGTATCTCAAAAAACTCGGTATCTCAAAAAACTCGTTAGTCGAGACACTCGTAAGTCAAGGCCCCACTGTATAAGGCATCATCAAAATACTAACATTATGTCTTTATAGCCTGCTAAATTCATATAATTTGTTAAATCTGTACAAAATGGTGGGCATATATATAGCCTTTTCCATATTTTAAATAGCATTATCATACAGACCAGTGGTTCTCAACCTTCTGGCCCTTTAAATACAGTTCCTCATGTTGTGACCCAACCATAAAATTATTTTCGTTGCTACTTCATAACTGTAATGTTGCTACTGTTATGAATTGTAATGTAAATATCTGATATGCAGGATGGTCTTAGGCAACCCCTGTGAAAGGGTCGTTTGACTGCCAAATGGGTCGCGACCCACAGGTTGAGAACCCCTGATATAGACCATAATTAGAGATTGGGGCCAGAGACTGGCAGTCTAAAGATTAGTTACCTTTTATTTTGTCACAATCTCTCAGCAATTCAACCCCCTTATCTATAAAATGCTGGTACAAATACTCATCCCTTTCTTTCCCATAATCTATATATGTATATAAAGAAATGATATGCAAATGAGGTCAAGACTCTGTAACGGTCACAACCAGATCAGGAGGAGGGGCCAGGCGCACCCCAACCCTGAGAGAACAACACGCAGGCATGGCCCTGAGCCTGAGAGATCAACACAGAGGGGTGCCTGCTCCGAGCCTCCGTGGCATGTCTGGGGGCAGGCCCCCAGCAGACACACACACACACACACACACACACACACACACAAGGCGCCTGCTCCAAGCCTCCATGGCCAGACTACGGCTTAGACCAGGGGTGGGCAAACTTTTTGACTCGAGGACCACAATGGGTTCTTAAACTGGACCGGAGGGCCGGAACAAAAGCATGGATGGAGTGTTTGTGTGAACTAATATAAATTCAAAGTAAACATCATTACATAAAAGGGTACGGTCTTTTTTTTTTTAGTTTTATTCATTTCAAACGGGCCGGATCCAGCCCACGGGCCGTAGTTTGCCCACGGCTGGCTTAGACCCTCTCCCCACGGGCCTAAATACCGCTCTCCCCTAAGCCATCAGTAGGACATCCCCTGAGGGCTCCCGGACTGTGAGAGGGGGCAGGCTGGACTGAGGGACCCCCACTCCCCAGTGCATGAATTTCGTGCACCAGTCTTCTAGTGTTTTATAAAGAAAAATTATAATTGAAGACTCTATACATATAAAGACAAGGTTTTCAATGATATGTGGTTATGAATTTGTCATTTCACTCCCCCCCAAACTATGAATTGCTGAAAAACAGCTAAACAAAGCTGCTCAGTTAGAAAACAGCAGATTTTTCTGTTTTATTACGTTGTTTCTCATCTGAATTAAGCCAGACTGGTACATTCCCATTGTGAATGCCACGTTTTAACAATTCAGTTATTTAAGTAATTCAATCCAGAGCCCATTACTTCCCAATTTGGACTTGAAAAAAAAAAAAAACCTGGGACAACTCTACTCCAACAAACTAGACAACCTGGAGGAAATGGACATATTCCTAGAAAAATGCAACATTCCAAAACTCAATCAGGAAGAATCTAAAAATCTCAATAGGCCAATAACTATGGAAGAAATTGAAGCAGTCATCAAAAAGCTTCCAGCAAACAAAAGCCCAGGACCAGACGGCTTCACAGGAGAGTTTTACCAAACATTCAAGGAAGAACTAAAACCTATCATCCTCAGACTACTACAAAAAATTCAAGAGGAAGGAACACTTCCAAGCTCATTCTATGAAGCCAGCATCACCCTAATACCAAAACCACATAAAGACAACACAATGAAAGAGAATTACAGGCCAATATCCCTCATGAACATAGATGCCAAAATCCTCAGCAAAATCTTAGCGAATCGGATCCAGCAGTACATCAGAAAGATCATACACCATGACCAAGTAGGATTTTTCCCAGGGATGCAAAGATGGTACAATATCTGTAAATCAATAAACGTGATACATCACATAAACAAATTGAAAGAAAAAAACCACATAGTCATATCAATTGATGCAGAAAAAGCATTTGACAAAATTCAACACCCATTTTTGATAAAAAAACTCTCAGCAAGGTGGGAATAGAAGGATCATACCTCAACATAATAAAAGCCATATATGACAAATCCACAGCCAACATCATACTCAATGGACAAAAACTAACACCATTTCCTCTAAGAGCAGGAAAAAGACAGGGATACCCACTCTCACCACTCTTGTTCAACATAGTACTGGAAGTATAAGCCATTGCAATTAGACAAGAAGAAGAAATAAAAGGCATCCAAATTGGAAAAGAAGAAGTAAAACTGTCCTTATTTGGAGATGACATGATATTATACATAAAAAACACTAAAGACTCCATCAAACAACTATTAGACTTAAAAAATGAATTCGGCAATGTAGCAGGATACAAAATTAACTCCAAGAAATCTATGGCATTTCTATACACCAATAGTGAATTTACAGAAAGAGAGACTAAAAAGCAATCCCATTTACCATCGCACCAAAAAAATTAAGCTACCTATCAATAAACTTAACTAAAGAGGTAAAAGACCTCTACTCAGAAAACTACAGGACGTTGAAAAAAGAGATAGAGGAAGACATAAACAGATGGAAGAACATACCATGTTCTTGGATTGGTAGAATCAACATCATTAAAATGTCCATACTGCCCAAAGCAATCTATAAATTCAACGCACTTCCCATTAAAATACCAATGGCATACTTCACAGATCTAGAACGAACTCTCCAAAAATTCATCTGGAATAAAAAAAGACCCCGAATAGCTGCAGCAATCCTGAGCAAGAACAAAGTAGGTGGGATCTCAATACCAGATATCAGGCTGTATTACAAAGCCACTGTTCTCAAAACTGCCTGGTACTGGCATAAGAACAGACATATAGATCAATGGAATAGAATAGAGAGCCCAGAAGTCAGCCCGAACCAATATGCTTAATTAATATTTGACAAAGGAGGCAAGAACATACAATGGAGTCAAGATAGTCTCTTCAATAAATGGTGTTGGGAAAATTGGACAGATACATGCAAGAAAATGAAACTAGACCACCAACTTATACCATACACAAAAATAAACTCAAAATGGATAAAGGACTTAAACATACGATGGGAAACCATAAAAATACTAGAAGAATCCAAAGGCAACAAAATCTCAGACATATGCCGAAGCAATTTCTTCACTGATACAGCTCCTAGGGCATTGGAAACTAAAGAGAAAATAAACAGCCCTAACCGGTTTGGCTCAGTGGATAGAGCGTCGGCCTGCGGACTGAAGGGTCCCAGGTTCGATTCTGGCCAGGGGCATGTGCCTTGGTTGCGGGCACATCCCCGCTAGGAGGTGTGGAGGAGGCAGCTAATCGATGTTTCTAACTCTCTATCTCTCTCTCTTCCTCTCAGTAAAAAATCAATAAAATATATTTTTAAAAAAGAGAGAAAATAAACAAATGGGACTACATCAAAATAAAAAGCTTCTGCACAGCAAAAGAAACCATCAACAAAACAACAAGAAAGCCCACTGCATGGGAGAACATATTTGCCAATGTTATCACCAATAAGGGTTTAATCTCCAACATTTATAGGGAACTCATACAACTTAACAAAAAGAAGATAAACAATCCAATCAAAAATGGGCAAAGGACCTAAATAGACACCTTTAAAAAGAGGACATTCAGAAAGCCAAGAGACATATGAAAACATGCTCAAAGTCACTAATCATCCGAGAGATGCAAATCAAAACAACAATGAGGTACCATCTCATACCTGTCAGAATGGCTATCATCAAGAAATCAACAAACGACAAGTGCTGGAGAGGATGTGGAGAAAAAGGAACACTCATGCACTGCTGGTGGGAATGCAGACTGGTGCAGCCACTATGGAAGAAAGTATGGAGTTTCCACAAAAAACTAAAAATGGAACTCCCATTTGACCCTGTGATCCCACTGCTAGGAATATATCCCAAGAAAACAGAAAACACCAATCAGAAAGGCTTTATGCTCCTATATGTTCATAGCAGCACATTTCTCATAGCCAAGTTCCGGGAACAGCCCTAGATGCCCATTGATAGATGAATGACTTAGCAAACTGTGGTATCATTACCCACTGGAATCGTAGGCTGCTGTAAAAAAGAGTGATTTTTGCCTCTTTGCACTGTCGTGCTGGGAGCTGGGGAGCTTTTTCTCAAGTGAAATAACCCAGTCAATGAAGGAAAAATACCACATGATCTCACTTATTTATGGATACTAAAGCCCTTTATAAACTTATGAACAAAAATCGATTCAGAGGCAGAACTGTCTCGAACAAACACTCAATCTCCAGCGGGAAGGCCGGGGAGGGTTGGGGGGCCGAAGGGGTGGGGGTAAGAGATCAACCGAAGGACTTGTATGCATGCATATAAGCATAACCAATGAACATAAGACACTGGGGGGTAGGGGAGGCCAGGGGATTGTCAGGGGCGGGGGAAAAAGGAGACATATGTAATACTCTTTGTAATACTTGAAGCAATAAAACAATAATAAAAAAAAAAACCTGCTGGAATGGGAACCTTAGGTAGTTAGAAGACCTTCACTTCTGCATTAGCTAGAGTAAAAGATATCTAAGTAATTGTATAAAGAAGCACACCTGATTTGTACAGCTAATCATCACAGAGCCCATTGTATATTATTTATTATTTTAGGAGTATCAATGTCTTAACTGAACCTAAATTGGATGGCTTTCTGTGCAGTGTCACCTGTGGATATCTATTTGTGTGAGGGAGGGGTTTTAGCTCTTTGACTGAGGAGAAAGGGGTCATTTCATTGTTGTTTATGGTGACAATACTAATTAGACAAAAATCCATGGGGAAAGAGTATTGATAAATACCACAAAAGTGATAGACATTGTGTTTCCCCCTAACCTGAACTGATTAGCTTTAAGCCTCCATAAAAGACAGGTAAGTGTAGAAACTTACTGTTATGTGAGAATCTGAGCTTATTCCGTGCTGCTTTGAGGTCCAGTTGAGAATTATAGGCAAACAGAAGGAAGTATTTGTATCTAGACATCTTCAATGTCAAAGACGGTGGTGGGACAACCAGACACATCAGGAATCAGCATGAGCACATGAGCAGTCTTAGAGCAATGTGATGCCACCATGCTGGAGAGATCTGACATTACCAAGGGAGATTTGATATTTGGAAAAAGACTGAGGCCCTGCAAAATGATCTGGGTATTATAGCAACTGAGATTTAGATGTTAATGTGAAAGGTATTATATATGTTCTCATGGGTAGTAAAATCAGTTACATATACTGACTCTATTTACATATTTAAACTGCATCTATTCCAAGGCATCCTCTCATATTTATCCAGCAACAACCCAATAATCTATTTTAAAAGTAAACTATACATATGCATCCTCCTATATAATCTAAATTCCTTTAACTGAAGTCAAATTCTGATTCTGTCTCATCAAGACCCCACTTAGAACTTCATGAAAATATAGAGGCTGCTCTGAATATTTAATATTTTAAATAAACAGCTCATATGTAAAATATAAAAGTGATATTAACTATTTTAAGGATACTATTAATAAAAGGTAATTACTGTTAATGTTTGAGTTGTAGGAGAGCCCTGCTGTAGTGGAATTTGCAATTCCTTATGTCCACCCAACAGATAAAGCCCTTCCTGTGTTTGAGCCATTCCCTACATAAAAACTAAAACTGCCAACCATTTACCACCCTGCATTCTTTGCAATGAAGACCTAGGCTCCACTAATGGCACATGGTGGTTCTGGACTTGTACCAGAAAGAAGATGACACAAAGTGGAGAACTGAGAAGGTCCTCTGGCAGCTAAATCTGTCTGTGCAAGCTCATGTTCCCTGCTCAACACAGATAGGAATCTCATTGCTGAGGCTCTCATTCTTGGCAATGTGTCTGTGTGTTTCTCATTCAACTACTTTTTCTTGGCACCATATGTATGCGCCGAGTTTTCCAATGTTCTGAACATCAGTGAACTATCCAATATGTCTTCACTAAATTCCTTCAATGTTCTTTTCAAAAGCTGTATTAATAAACTTGGAAGTTTTGAAGCTTCTTCTTAATAGTTTTTTAAATGATAAATATTATGTACTAGAGGCCAGTGCATGAATTTGTGTATAAGTGGGGTCCCTCCCCTCACCAGGTGGTCAGTGCGCGCCCATAGCCAACCTCCCATGGCCGGGCAACATCCCATGGTCCCTCCCCCAGGCAGCCCTGATTGGCCCCGATTGGCCCCTATCAGGGCCAGCAGGCTGAGGGGAGAGACCATGGAAGGCTGTCTGCCAACCAGGGGGAGGGACCATGGGAGGTTGGCCACCAGCTAGTGGGGAGGGACTATGAGAGCACACTGACCACCCACTGGGCCGGAGGGAGGAACCATGGGAGGTTGGCTGGCCATGGGAGGTTGGCTGTGGGAGTGCATTGACCACCAGAGGGCAGCTCCTGCATTGAGCATCTGCCCCC
Source organism: Myotis lucifugus (assembly GCF_000147115.1). Lineage (NCBI taxonomy): Eukaryota > Metazoa > Chordata > Mammalia > Chiroptera > Vespertilionidae > Myotis > Myotis lucifugus. Next base: position 58,991 of record NW_005872078.1, read on the forward strand.
TTGTGGTCAGTGCACGTCATAGCAACCAGTCAATCAGTTGTTTGGTCATTTGATCACTTAGGCTTTTGTATATATAGATTAGTCAGCTCAGACAGCCATAACAAAATATCATAAATTTGTGTGGCTTAAACAACAAAAACGTATTTTTCTCACAGTTTTGGAGGCTGGAATTTGGGGTCAGGGTACCGGCATAGCATCATCCCATATACCAGAAAGTGGTGGATCGATTGACAGTCAGGGCACATGCCAAGATTGCAGATTCAATACCCAGTCCAGTGAGTGTGGGAAACAATGCAACAATGTTTGTCTCTCACATCAATGTCTCTTTCTCTCTCTCCCTTCTTCTCTTTGAGTTCAATTAAAATGAATGATAAATAAATAAATAAAGTTCTATAAGTATGGTTTTAACAGGAAAGACATTAGTGATCTATGAAGTGAAAAATTCATTATAAGACATATATACAGCATAACCCCATTTTAAAAAATACATATGTATTGATTTCACAGGAAGGGAGAGGGAGAGATAGATAGAAACATCAATGAAGAGAAAGAATCATTGATCAGCTGCCTTCTGCACCCCCCTACTGAGGATCGAGCCCAAAACCTGACCAGGAATCAAATGTGACCTCCTGGTTCATAGATCAACACTCAATCACTGAGCCCCACCAACCAGGCCCCATTTTTATCAATACCAGGCATATGAGGTACATTGGCAAGATCTTGCTCCTAGATAAAAGTCTGAAATTGCCCAAACTCCTTTGCAGCTAGGTTTCTGGATATGAATTCGTTTCTGCCAATAGGATGCGCTTGCACAATATTTTGAAGGCAGAAGTGAGGCAGAGGCATCTTCCCGCAGTTTCGGCTGTTTGCTGCTGGTGATCATGTTTGCAGAGATGTGGACGTTTCTGCAGTGGAATCCAGGCTGTGCACAGGCAGTTGTGGCAGAGGCAGTGCCCAGTGACCTGTTTTGTGGGAGCTGGAGGGCACTTGCTGGGGCAGCAGTTTCCCGATCCCCGAGTCACAGCTGTGCCAGAGTGTCCTAGAATTCAGTTGTGGCTGAGGGGGCAGCACCTCCCGCTGGCCAGGGGCCCAACCTAATACCCACTCCTCCAGCTTTCTGATGATTTCCCAAGCACCAATTCCCTGTGCTAAATTCTTTCCTGCCTAAAATAGCAAAGATCTAAAAACATTTTGGATCCTCTACTTTCAATGAAAACAATGCTGCACAGGTTCAGGTATGAGAAGTGGGTGAGGTGTTGTGGAAGGCTCCCTTCTTTGAGTCTCAGCTTCCTCTTCTGTAGAACAGAGACCAAAGATTATTATCTGCTCACAGTTACTGAATACCATGGCAGCTGTGTTTCCCGAAGATGGCCACAACATTTCCCATCCCTCGTATGGCCTTGCCACTTTCTGTTATGTCCTCTCTCTTGAAGCGGGGCTGACCTCTGATGTGCTGGTAGCCAGTGCACTAGTTGCCTGCAGAATTGCAAGGCCAAGGCCAAAAAGGCATGGGTCTGCAGTCACGCCTACTTCACCAGGGTTCCAGCTCCAGCCCTGCCCATGCTGCTGGGGGGGAAGGAGGGCTCCCAACTGGTGCGGGGCCTCGCCCTCCCAGCTCACTTCCCTTCTGGTTGGCTATGTGACCTCAGCAACTCACAGTACACCATGGCCCACCTGCTGGTGCTGCTGGGCCCAGCAAGCAGAGTAAGCACCCAAGTTGGGCCTTGTGCCTCCTGGCTCCTGGACACCACTACCCCCTGCGCCCCGCCTCCCCTATTTCTGTAGCTGCTCTGACTGGGGCCAGACACCCTGCTGCTGTGCACGACCTGCAGGGACTGCAGTGGCCACCAGGTAAGCATCCCCACCACATCCCTGAATCCGGCACCCTGATCCCGGGTCCACTCCTGCCAAAGGAGAGCTTTGCCCACAGAGCAGCTGCCCAAGACCGAGCACCTCCTAGGTGACCAGACCCCAAATTTCTGCCAGCCAAGGCAGTTGGCCAGCTGGCCCCACCCCTGGGGTGTTGGGGACTAATGGGGGGCCGGGCCAGTGGGGGGAAAAGGGGGGCCATTGGGGCCAGATCAGGATGGTTGGCTGCCATAGTGTGCGTCATAGCCACCAGTCATTCAGGTCCTTCCGCCTGAATGATCGCTGGGCTTTTATATAGATAGATTATCCATCAAGCTGGACATGTTCTTCTACCAGACAGCAATGTAGCTCTCATGGTCCCTTTATTAATATCTCTGCCAAATGCTGCCTTATACAGAGAGCCCTTTTCTGACCAACCTATCTACTAGTAAATAGCATTTCATTTCAATTCTGCCCCTTAAAACCCTGCTGAATTTTTCTTTTTCTTTTTTGTTATTCCTTGCTGGATTTTTCTTGATATCATTTATCTCTGACCCACATGATATTATTTATTATGATAGTTCCCCACTGATATGTAAAATTCAAGAGAGTGTGGACTGGATATGAGATACAGTTCTGTATCAGTTCCTTCACTGAAGCTTTTATTTCTTTTTTGCACTTTAAAATTGGGACTTGTATAAAGGCAATTACATTTCAATAGATTGTATGGCCATCTACTTGTATAAGCCACTCAAGTAGCTGTTGTAATTTATAATTTCTTTTAAAACGAACATCATGTGTAATATGGGAAATTAAGCATTGTGGAAGCAATTTAACATAATCAAAAAATCAGAAAATTTAATGATGATGCAATGCTGGAATATTGAATGTTAGTACATAATCTTAATCCGTGTCTTTTTCTTTTTTTTTATTGTTTAAAGTATTATCTGTGTATCCTTTTTCCCCAATTGACCTCCCCACCCCAGCAACTCCCACCACCCAGGACAAGCCACCACTGTTCCAGTGTCTGTGTCCATTGGTTATGCTTATATGCATCATACAAGTCCTTTGGTTGATCTCTAACCCCACCCCACCTTTGCCTTCTCTCTGAGGTTAGATAGTCTGTTCAGTGTTACCTTGTCTCTGGATCTATTTTTGTTCATCGGTTTATGTTGTTCATTATATCCCACATATGAGTGAGATCATGTGATATTTATCTTTCTCTGACTGGCTTATTTCGCTTAGCATAATGCTCTCCATTCCATCCGTGCTGTTGCAAATGGTAAAAGTTCCTTCTTTGTTACAGCAGCGTAGTATTCCATTGTGTAGATGTACCACAGTTTTCTATTCCACTCATCTACTGATGGGCACTTGGGCTGTTTCCAAATCTTAGCTATTGTAAATTGTGCTGCTGTGAACATAGGGGTGTATATATCCTTTCTGACGGCTGTTTCTGTTTTCTTGAGATATATTCCTAGAAGTGGGATTACTGGGTTAAATGGGAGTTCCATTTTTAATTTTTTTGAGGAAATTCCATACTGATTTCCACTGTGGCAGCACCAGTCTGTGCCAGAGACCAATTCCAGCATGACAGCAGGGCTGAATCTGGGAATGGCTGAAGGCATTTCCCCAAACCTGAATAGGATATATTAAATAGATTTCTTGGCTGCCAGACAGCTAAAGGGCATCTTAATCTGCATGTTATTGCCTCCTACTGGCCAAACACCTGAACAGCCGTAGGCTAATTCCCCCATTCTGACAATGGACTCTGTTCAAAACTTTGACCCTTTGAAGTGTATATCTCTGCCTCGTCTCAGGACAAATTGTGTTAATAAAAAGCATGGGGTCCTGGGACGAGGAGAACCTAAGACCTTAGATCCTAGTTTCCTTTAAACTAGGCTCCTCTGACCCCCAAATGCCTTTCAAAATTATGCTTCATCTCTGGACTCCTATTTATTAATCTACGCACAGCCTTCTCCAGATTTCCTGAACCCTTCTTGATGCTGGGACAAGAACCCTGGCAAGTCTGCATTCCCACCAGCAGTGAAGGAGGGTTCCTTTTTCTTCACATCCTCACCAGCACTTGTCATTTGTTGATTTGTTGATGATAGCCATTCTGACAGGTGTGAGATGGTTACCTCATTGTTGTTTTGATTTGCTTCTATTGGAAGATTAGTGACTTTGAGCATGTTTTCATATGGCTCTTGGCCTTCTTTATGTCTTCTTTTAAAAAGTGTCTATTTAGGTCCTTAGCCCATGTTTTGATTGGATTGTTTATCTTCCTTTTGTTAAGTTGTATGAGTTCCCTGTAATTTTTGGCAATTAAACCCTTATCTGAGATAGCACTGGCAAATATGTTCTCCCATGCAGTTAGCTTTCTTGTTGTTTTGTGGATGGTTTCTTTTGCTGTGCAGAAGCTTTTTATTTTGATGTAGTCCCACTTGTTTATTTTCTCCTTAATTTCCATTGCCCTAGGAGCTGTATCGGTAAAGATATTGTTACAACATATGTCTGATATTTTGCAGCCTATGGAGTCTTCTAATATTTTTATGGTTTCCCATCTTACATTTAAGTCCTTTAGCTATTTTTAATTTGTTTTTGTGTATGGTGTTAGTTGGTGATCTAGTTTCATTTTTTTGCATGTATCTGTCCAATTTTCCCATTTATTGAAGATACTGTCTTGACTCCATTGTATGTTCATATCTCCTTTGTCAAATATTAATTGAGCATAATGGCTTTGGTCAATTTCTGGGTTCTCTTTTCTGTTCGACTGGTCTATATGTCTTGCCTTGTGCCAATTCCAGGCAGTTTTGAGAATCGTGGCTTTGTAGTATAATTTGATATCTGATATTGTGATCCCCCAACTTTGTTCTTCTTCCTCAGGATTGCTGTGGCTATTTGGGGTCTTTTTTTAAAATTCCAGATGAATTTTTGGAGAGTTTGTTCTAGGTCTGTGAAATATGCCACTGGTATTTTAATGGGGAGTGCATTAAATCTATAAATTGCTTTGGGTAATATGGATATTTTAATGATGCTGATTCTACCAATCCATGAACACAGAATGTTCTTCTATTTGTTTATATCTTCCTCTATCTCTTCTTTCAATTTCCTGTAGTTTTCTGAGTACAGGTCTTTTACCTCCTTAGTTAAGTTCATTCTTAGGTATCTTAATTTTTGTGTTGCAATGCTAAATAGGATTTTTATTTTTTTAGTTTCTCTTTCTGTGAGTTCATTATTGGTGTATAATAAAAGCCATAGATTTCTGGGTGTTAATTTTGTATCTTGCTATATTGCCAAATTCATTTATTATGTCTAGTAGTTTTTGATGGAGTCTGTGGGGTTTTCTACGTGCAATATCATGTCATCTGCGAATATTGACAGTTTTACTTGTTCTTTTCCAGTTAGGATGTCTTTTATTTCTTCTTCTTGTCTGACTGCTATGACTAGCACTTCCAGTGCTATGTCAAACAGGAGTGGTGAAAGTGGGCATCCCTGTCTTTATCCTGTTCTTAGGGGAAATGGTTTTAGTTTTTGTGCATTGAATATGATGTTGGCTGTAGGTTTGTCATTTAAGGCTTTTATTAAGGCTTCCATTCCCACTTTGCTGAGAGTTTTTATCAAGAAAGGGTGTTGGATTTTGTCAAATGCTTTTTCTGCATCAATTGATATCATTATGTGATTTTTGTCTCTCAATTTGTTTATGTGATGTATCACATTTATTGATTTGCAGATATTGTACCAACCTTCCATCCCCAGAATAAATCCCACTTGGTCATGGTGTATGATCTTTCTAATGTAATGCTGGATCCAATTTGCTAGTATTTTGTTGAGGATTTTAGCATCTATGTTCCTCAAGGATATTGGCCTGTAGTTCTCTTTCTTTGTTGTGTCTTTATCTGGTTTTGAATATTAGGGTAATGCTGGATTGATAGAAAGAGCTTGGCAGTGTGTCTTCCTCTTGAATTTTTTAGTCTTAGGAGGATAGGTTTTAGTTCTTCTTGGAATGCTTGGTAGAACTCCCCTATAAAGCTGTCTGGACCAAGATATTTGTTTGCTGGAAGATTTTTGATTACTGCTTCAATTTCTTCGGTAGTTATTGGCCCATTAAGATTTTTTTTATTCTTCCTGATTGGGTTTTGGAAGCTTGTATTTTTCTAAGAATATGTCCATTTCATCTAGGTTGTCCAGTTTGTTGGAATAGAGTTGACCATAGTATTTTTTCATAATCTTTTGTATTTCTGTGGGGTCGATTGTTACTTTACCTCTTTAATTTCTGCTTTTGTTTATTTGGGTCCTCTCTCTTTGCTTCTTGGTGAGCCTGGCTAGAGGTTCATCAATCTTGTTTATCCTTTCAAAGAATCAGCTCTTGGTTCTGTTGAACTTTTGTATTTTTTTCTGTCTCTATGTCATTTACTAGTATTTCCACTCTGATCTTTATTATTTCCTTCCTTCTGCTCACCCTGGGCTTTTCTTGTTGCTCTTTTTCTAATTCTTTGCATTATAGGGTTAGATATTACCATTTTTTCCTTGTTTTTTGAGGTAGGCCCATAGAGCTATGAACTTCCTTCTCAAGACTGCTTTCACTGTGTTCCATAGATTTTGGATTGTTGTGTTTACATTGTCTTTTGTTACCAGGATGCTTTTTATTTCTCCTTTGATCTCTTTGGTAACCACTCATTGCTTAATAGCATGCTATTTAGCCTCCAAGTGTTTGATTTATTTTCATTGTTTTTATTGTAGTTGATTTCTAATTTTATGCCATTGTGGTCTGAGAAGATGCTTGATATGATTTCTATCTTCTTGAATTTGATGACTTTGCCTGTGTCCCAATATGTGGTCTATCTTTGAAAATGTCCCATGTGCTCTTGAGAGGATGTGTATCCTGTTTAATCCATGTTTTTAAAAAGAA
>NW_005872078.1:65940-85252 GCF_000147115.1 Myotis lucifugus
AATATGCTAAGTGCCCAACCATCCGACCAGTCACTATGATACGCACTGACCAATAGGGAGCAGATTCTCAATACAAGAGCTGCCATGACGTGGCACTGGCCATTTCCTCCGGAAATTCTGTTTCTTTGTTACTAATGTTGTGGCCTCACCCTATAACAAAGAAACAGAATTTCCAGAGGATGAGGCCCAGAAATCAGGATTTTAAAAAGATTCCCAGGTGATTCTAATGTGCAGCCGAGGTTGAGAACCACTGGTCTAATGTGAAGCCAGCACTGAGAATCTCTGTTTATGGAGGCTGCGAACAAAGCGCCCAGCAGGTCCTTTTTGTGATTGTTAGCTTGGATGTGGGACACCTGTTTACTAAGAAATTGGGCTGAGGCAGCAATTCATTCTGTTCAGAGCACAAAATCACATTCAGCTGTTAATGGCTTTTTCGCCGCACTGACCTATGCTGAATTCAAACCAGCAATGACCTTCGTTTTCCATTGCCTGTAATTAAGGATGTCTGCCACCACCATAATCCAGTTTGGGGCTTGATTAATTCTCATAATTACCAAATGGCTTTTTGCAGCTGTAGAAAAAGAAGGTCTAGGCCGGCCACTAAAATTAGATAGTTCTGATGACAAAAAATAAATAACAATAATGCTTAGCATTTATTTCATGCTTAATCATTATTTTTATGCTGCTGACATTCATTAACTAGTTATTTCATATGATGTCCTGGGGAAGTAATGCAGAATTATTATTTGCATTATATGTCAGTCAGTAGGGCAGAAAACTATTTTGTCAGGTGTTAGGAGTTGCAATTTTTAGATCTTTTAGTGCTCATTTAATCTGGTGACTTCTCTTTAAAGGAGAGACCAATATCAGGGCTGTGGGGCCTCAGAGACAGTGAAACTTGCACTGACCTCAATAAATAAACTCTATAAAATTAATAATGCATTTTATGACCAGATCATCATTATAATCTCCTTTCTTTTTCAGGGTTCACCAGTAATCTCCAGGGGAGTTTGAAAGTCTCTATGTCCAGGGTAAAATGTCAGAATCTTTTCACCTAAACAATAACTCCAATTTTGTACTCAAGACACAATAGTATTATTTTTAAAGTTCCAGACCTGGTAGAGCAGTGGTTCTCAACCTTGGCTGCACATTAGAATCACCTGGGAATCTTTTTAAAATCCTGATTTCTGGGCCTCATCCTCCAGAAATTCTGTTTCTTTGTTATAGGGGGAGGCCACAACATTAGTAACAAAGAAACAGAATTTCCGGAGGAGGAGGCCCAGAAATCAGGATTTTAAAAAGATTCCCAGGTGATTCTAATGTGCAGCCAAGGTTGAGAACCACTCTTGTAGAGGAAGAGAGATTTCCTGACTTTTCCAACTGCCAACTCTCAATTTCAACATTCCCTAATATTCACTTCCAACCACAAAGGACTGAACATGTAACATTTTTATCAAGTTTCATTAATTGGGTGCTCACCATGCCTACCACTTTGCTACATCTATAATAATAAAAGCATAATATGCTAATTAGACTGGATGTCCTTCCAGACAACCTTCTGGATGAGTCTGGGCTGCAAGGGAAGCCTGGGTCCCGGATGCCAGAGGGAAGCTGGTGCTGGCAGCCAGGGGAAGGAAAGCCTACCCTTGCATGAATTTTGTGCATCGGGCCTCTAGTATCTTTATAAACTGTAACACAAACTGACTCCTACATAGTGCTTATTATCCCCTCCCTACTTTATGAATAAGAAAACTAAAACTCAAAGAAATGTAGGGACTAGTACAAAATGTAACAGATAGGAACAGCATTAAAATCCATGTTTGTTTGACTCTGGAAACCTAGAAACAAAACAAAAACCTGTAGAAATTGTTGAAGTTTACTTTGGGGCTTCCTTACCTCACTGTAAATATTCCCTCTGAGAATTCTGTCCCCTGCAGGGACCCACCGTTTCTGAAACTTAGCCTTCTGTCCTCCCAAAGAAGCTCACTGGGCACACTCTTCTGTCAGACCCTCACAAGCTGGCTAAATTCAACTGGTTTCAGCCTAGAAAGGAACCATCTTGCAGTCTCTCCTTCATCCCTGGATTCCATTGGTCACAATGTCTACCTGTCATTCCCTTTTCATGTTGATTCTATTGCTGCCATTGCTACTTTGAGTCCAGGCTCTTGAACAACAGCCTTTCCTCACTCTCACCATCTCCTGCCCAACCAGTTCATCGTTAGCTGGACTAATAATCCCCAAACACTGCCTCTGTAGTACAATTTTCTGACTTAAAACAATTCATGGGTCCGCATTTCCTCTCAGAGCAACTCCAAACCTTTGTATATACCTCTCAGTGCATCTCATATTATTTCTCTACATTATTAACATGATTTCTATCTCCTATTCAATTTCAGCTTTATTAATATCCAAGATGTCATTGGACCTATTAATTAGTCATTATTAGATCTGATAATAAGTTACTAATTATTAGCTATAATAAATAATTAGTTACTAGTTTTAGATCTCACAATTAAATTTGTGGGTGGCACACAGGATTGTTCAATGAGTAATCATGGGAGATTCTCTCTGAGCTACCTGACAATAAGAGAAGGAATTAATGACTCCTTCTGGTTTTTTTTTAATATATTTTATTGATTTTTTACAGAGAGGAAGGGAGAGGATAGAGAGTTAGAAACATCGATCAGCCGCCTCCTGCACACCTCCTACAAGGTATATGCCTTTGACCGGAATCGAACCCAGGACCCCTCAGTCCGCAGGCCAACACTCTGTCCACCAAGCCAAACCGGTTAGGGCAGGAATTAATGACTTCTACTGCCAGTGAAAAATGCTACTCATAATCTCCACTTCCCCCAAGGTTTACAGGAGTCGGGCAGTAGGCATTCCCAGAATCACCCAAATCAATCTCACTCAAAGTCAAGTAATTTGGCACCCAAACTCAGATTTGTTCCTTACAGTGCTATGCCCACAATTGCCCTATATAAAGAGAGCACCATGAGGTGGGGTTGCCCTCCTAAAGAGCAGCCTCAGTGCATACTGCTGTCCCTGACTCCAACTTGTCTTTGAGCAGAAAGCTATATGATTGAATGAAGACTGTTGACATTAATAGATTTATAAAAAAAGAAATGGGCATGGTCTCTTTCAACAACAGTTGAAGAACTAAAAAACTTTATGTGATCCAAAAACTATCCCAAATAAGTTTAAATTAGAACTCACAGAAAGGTAAACTCTGTTGATTTATAAGCTTGTGTAATTTCCATACTTATTACTGAAGCTTCAAACAGATGCCATATTTAGTTTCCATCAAGTTCCTGTACAGTTTCAAATTCAGACAGTCAAAAAGAAGGGGCACCATGAGTAGTGAACAAAAAGGCAAAGCAATAAAGAAACCTAAAACTCATGGGACCTACAAGAGATAGAGTAACAAAAAAACAAGGTGGGGGTGGGGAGAAAAAGAAGGAGATTCACTTTAGATCATATTGTTGTAAATGAGGCAGAAAGTTGATATTGAGCTGTAAACTGATGTATATACTGATGACATATAAAGAGCCATACAGTGGATTATAATACAACAGTGATAAAGAATAACAGCAATAATAGGAGACACACTTACTAAGATCAAACTGCACCAGACAGGATGTAAATACTTTAAATGGATTATTTCATTTAATCTTTAAAACAAATCTATATGATAGATGCTGCTCTTTTGTTGTTGGTAATGAACCTGAAGTTTAAAGAGCTTAAGTATTATGTGTACAGTTTTTTTAAACTATTTTTATAGATTTTTAGAAAGAGAGAAGAAAGGAGAAGAAGAGAGAAAAACATCAATGTAACAGAGAAACATGTGCCCTGACCGGGAATCCAACCGCCAACCTTTTGGTATACGGGAAGACACCCAAGCAACTGAGCCAAAATGGCTTGGGCATATGTCTGATTTTTAATAAGAAAAAAAGGCTAGAGGGAGGGGGCAGATAAGTAATTTACCTATAGTCCATAAACAGTGAGAGGCAGCAGTTGATTTTGAATCCAACTCTTTTGACTCCAGGTCACATACTTCTAGCCAATATAAAAGCACATGCTAATTTAATGGGCACTCACTGCAACTATTGCTTCCTAGATGTATTTTTTCCCTATCCTACAGACACCCACCGGGAGTTGTCCCTGGTCCTCTAGTTTGCCAGTGAGAGAGAAAGAATAGATAAATTGATTTGACATAAGAGGCAGCACTGCCAGACTCTCACCTTTGCTTAATTAGGAGCAAGCATGCAGGACAGAGAGATAGGGTATTGGAATGAAATCAGATTCGACTGCACAGAGTTATAGAACCCCCTGCTGTGAAGACAAGCTGTGACACAGGCAGCGTGGAGAGGGCAGAGCTGCAAAGCTCATGGGACTTTTACTGATGAAGCATCACAAGCAGCTTTTAAATCAAAGTGCTTTCCTTTCTGGACTATGAATAAAGAAAAACTAAAAACCAGAAAATGAGGGCTGTGAGATGTCTGAAAATTATGTTGTATTTAATGTCTTCAGCAGGCAGGCAGACTGTTGGTTAACAAATACTTTGGAGAACTTGCTCTTGGTGAGGTTCACTAAAAGCTATGGAGAATTTAAAAGTATATGAAATCCAGTTTGTCCTTAACATGCTTGCAATTAGGGACACTCTATTTGGCACAATGTACCAAATTGTGCACAATGTAAAGTCCTAACTATCCAAAAAGGTCCATAAACCCATTTGATCCATTTCCCACTACTGATTACCATACTTAGTGCATACATAGCTGCATAGCTTCATTTCATAATGTTTGTTGAACACACTAAGCTGGATAGGCATCTTTGCTTCCCGGGAATAAACAACTGTCCTATATAATAAAAGGGTAATATGCAAATTGACCCTAACAGCAGAACGACTGGGAATGACTGGTCACTATGACACACACTGACCACCAGGGGGCAGATGCTCAATGCAGGAGCTGCCCCCTGGTGGTCAGTGCGCTTCCACAGGGGGAGCTCTGCTCAGCCACAAGCCAGCAGCACTAAGGATGTCCAACTGCAGCTTAGGTCTGCTCCCCGCTGGCAAGTGGACATCCCCTGAGGGCTCCCAGGCTGCCAGAGGGATGTTTGACTGCCAGCTTAGGCCCGATCCCTCTGGGGAGCAGGCCTAAGCCAGCAGGTGGACATCCCCCAAGGGGTCCCAGACTGCGAGAGGGCACAGGCCAGGCTGAGGGACCCCCCAAGTGCACAAATTTTTGTGCACCGGGCCTCTAGTAATACTATAAACTCGAAAATAATTTTGCTTCCTTTCATTGTTTTTTATAAGTGTTATAGATAAAGAAAGGACATTTTAAGGAAAATTTAAATCAATCTTACTTTAAAATCATTTGAAAATATGAATAGACCAATTACAACTAATGAAATTAAAGCAGGGGAATAAAAAAACACCCATCAAAAAGAAGTCCTGGACAAGAAGAAATAAAAGGCATCCAAATTGGAAAAGAAGACAAAAAACTGTCATTATTCACAGATGACATAATACTGTAAATAGAAAACCCTAAAGACACCATCAAAAAATTATTGGACTTATTGAATGAATTTGGCAATGTAGCAGGATACAAAATTAACATAAAGAAATCTATGGCATTTTTATACACCTATAGCAGTGATGGCAAACCTATGACACGTGTGTTAGAGGTGACACGTGAACTCATTTTTTTTTGGTTTATTTTTCTTTGTTAAATGGAATTTAAATATATAAAATAAATATCAAAAATATAAGTCTTTGTTTTACTATGGTTGCAAATATCAAAAAATTTCTATATGTGACATGGCACCAGAGTTAAGTTAGGGTTTTTCAAAATGCTGACACGCCGAGCTCAAAAGGTTCACCATCACTGTCCTATAGTGAACTTACAGAAAGAGAGACTAAAAAATCATCCCATTTACCATTGCAAGAAAACAATTAAGATACCTAGGAATAAACTTAACTAAGGAGGTAAAAGACCTGTACTCATAAAACTACAGGACATTGAAAAAAGAGATAGCAGACATAAACAGATGGAAGACCATACCATGTTCATAAATTGGTAGAATCAATATCATTAAAATGTCCATATTACCCAAAGCAATCTATAGATTCAATGCACTCCCCATTAAAATACCAATGACATATTTCACAGACCTAGAACAAACTCTCCAAAAATTCATCTGGAATAAAAAATGACCCCGAATAGCTGCAGTGATCCTGAGAAAGAACAAAGTAGGTGGGATCTCAATGCCAGATATCAAGCTGTATTACAAAGCCACTGTTCTCAAAACTGCCTGGTACTGGCACAAGAACAGACATATAGATCAGTGGAATAGAATAGAGAACCCAGAAATTGACCCAAACCACTTTGCAGAATTAATATTTGACAAAGGAGGCAAGAACATACAATGGAGTCAAGACAGTCTTTTCAAGAAATGGTGTTGGAAAAATTAGACAGATACATGCAAAAAAGTGAAACTAGATCACTAATTTACACCATACAAAAAAATAAACTCAAAATAGATAAAGGACTTAAACATAAGACGGGAAACTGTAAAAATATTAGAGGAATCCACGGGCAGCAAAATCTCAGACATATGCCAAAGCAATATCTTTACCAATACAGTTCCTAAATAAAAAGCTTTTGTACAGCAAAAGAAACCATCCACAAAACAACAAGAAAGCCCACTGCATGGAAGAACATATTTGCCAATGCTATCTCAGATAAGGATTTAATCACCAAAATTTATAGAGAACTCATACAACTTAACAAAAGGAAGATAAACAATCCAATTAAAAAAATGGGAAACCAACCTAAATAGATACTTTTTGAAAGAGGACATAAGGAAGGCCAACAGACATATGAAAACATGCTCAAAGTCACTAATCATCTGAGAGATGCAAATCAAAACAACAATGAGGTACCATCTCATACCTGTCAGAATGGCTATCATCAACAAATCAACAAATGACAAGTGCTGGTGAGGATGTGAAGAAAAAGAAACCCTCGTGCACTGCTGGTGGGAATGCAGACTGGTGCAGCCACTTTGAAGAACAGTATGGAGTTTTCTCAAAAACCTAAAAATGAAACTCCCATTTGACCCTGTGATTCCACTTCTAGGAATATATCCCAAGAAACTAGAAACAACAATCAGAAAGGATATATGCACCCCTATGTTCATAGCAGCACAATTTACCATAGCTAAGATTTGGAAACAGCCTAAGTGCCCATCAGCAGATGAGTGCATTAAAAAACGGTGGTACATCTACACAATGGAATATTATGCTAAGGTATAAAAGAGGGAATTCTTACCATTTGCAACAGCATGGATGGAACTGGAGAGCATTATGCTAAGTGAAATAAGCCCGTCAGAGAAAGATAAATATCACATGATCTCACTCATATGTGGGATATAATGAACAACATAAACTGATGAACAAAAGAGAGACAGAGAAGCATCGATCTGACCATCAAACCTTAGAGGGAAGGTAGGGGAGACTGGGGGTATGGGGAAGAGATCAACCAAAAGACTTGTATGCATGCATATAAGCCTAACCAATGGACACAGACACCAGAGGGGTGAGGGCATGAGTGGGGGGTGGAGGGGCAATGGGGGAATAAGGACACATATGTAATACCTTAATCAATAAAGAAAAATAACTAACTAAATAAATAAAGTCCTGGAGAAGATGGCTTCTTGGGCAAATTTTACCAAGCATTCAAAGAAGAACTAACACCTATCCTCCTCAAACTATTCCAAAAAATTCAAGAGGAGAGCTGGATGAAAGAAGGTGAAGGGAGTAAGCAAAAACAAAAACGAAAAAAACACACACACATACATATATATAACACAAAGAGACAGACAGCAGTGTGGTGAGGGTGGTGATAGCCAGAAGGAAAGGGAGATGGGGGGAGGTGGAGGTGGGCAAAGGGGATAAATAGGGATGGAAAGAGACTTGGCCTAGGGGCCCGATGCAGTGTGAAGATGGTGTTTTGTTGAGTTGTACACTTGAAACTTGTACAGTTTTGTGAACCAATGTCACCCCCCAATGAATTCAATAAAAAATAAAAATAATCCTATATAATAAAAGGCCAGCAACCATAACAGCAAAACAACCAGAATGACCGATCCACCAGTCGCTATGAGGTGCATTGACCACCTCTCTGTCCCTCCTCCCAGCTTGAAGGTTGGATGGCCAACAGGGAACCATGGGGAACCAGGGTGGGTGGCGGTGGGGAGGTACTGGGGACTATTGAATGGGCGGAAGATGGCCCTGATTGTAGGCTAGGCCTAGAGACCCTACCATGCACGATTTTGTGCACTGGGCCTCTAGTAAATAAATAAATATCGCTCAGTCCAGTCATTACCCTCTCAGTTCATCGTCATCAACTAGACACCTCAGAATTTCTCCATCAACTCCCTTTTTCTACCCCTTAAATCATAAGTGCAATGTTTGATAAGAAAAAGTCATTCATACAGAAGAAGTACTCATAACTTCCCTTGCAAATAAAAAAAAACTTGAAATATCAAAATTTAAAAATTCAGAAGAGCAAGGGCTGGCTTTGGCTGGTTGGCTTTCAACAGGGTCACTGTGAATCATTTTAGGTTATGGGCATTTAAATGGAAACTTAATTTAATGGCTCTTCTGGAAGAGAATAGAGTTAGCCAAGAATTTAAACTACTGTGTAAATTTTCATGAGTCTACAGGGTCAACTCCCAAAGAAACAAGATTACTAGGCAGACTTCACTATAGGACCAGGGCACTGCTGAAAGTAGACAAACTAAAGCCATAAAAAATGTAATCATAAGGAAAACATTTATTAAGTTATTAATACAGGCTTCTATTAGCTATGCACATAATCTATGCCAGATACTGTTAACTGCTTTGTATTTTGTTTAGCATGTTGCTGGCTCTTAATAAGTATTGGTTGATTTAACATCTTATTTTTAACCTTCAAAAGACCCTGCCTGTAGCTTTTGTAAGTTGCATTTTCCATTTGAGAAAATTAGGTCAAATAGCTAATAAATGATGTCTAAGCACTTTTCTCTATTCTGAGCTGCCCCTCACCAGACCAACGAAATCTGATGATTCTGCATTGAATATAATTTACAAAAAAGTGACTTTATTTTCTGTAATTTGAATGTCCTTAAATTGGGCATTTGAAAGACGCTTCTAAGTTGCAAGCATATAGAAAATACAAATACATCATTCTGCATGCATAACTGAGTGGGTGAAAATGCAATTACTTGACCTTCCATTGTGGTAGACTTGCATACACACAATTTTGAGGTCCTTTGAATGAGACAGAGTAAGACATCAAAAATATTAACTTGGTAATCATTATCATAGCAAACACAATAGTAAAAAATGTGTAACTGTATTTTCATTTAAATTAATTTTCAATTTTAGAAAATAAATACAGGATGAGGCAAAAATGGGCTTATAGTTGTGAGTATGCAAAACATTTTATTCTTGTATTATTATTCATTAATTATTGTATCATTTTGCATATAAACAACTGTAGACCTACTTTTGCCCTACCCTGTCTACAGAGAGAAAGAAACACTTGATAAAAGGAAACTCTACACTGAAAGGAGAAAAAGTAGATTTGAACACAATTAACATTTGGTTTCTACAGGTTTTTCTAACTTTAATATTTTAGAATATAAATTGCCAATAATGAGCAATTATGCCTATTTTTCTTTCTTTCCTTTCATTGAAAACAAGTTTGACATACTTTCTTCCTTTTGTTGTTACTGTTATACCTATAAAACCCTATATTCCTCCCAAATTATTTAGTCATCAATTCTAAGAATCAGTTTAATTAGTAGTAAGTCATTATTAGAATTTCTATTTTGGAGATGGAGAAATTAGAATAGGAAAAATTTGTGTTTTGTCTATATCCTGAATCAAACAAACAAACAAACATAAGAGGGAGGAGGAAAAACTTTTTCAAGTCCCAGGATGTGTATTCTATAATAAATACTAAAAAAAGGCCCTGGCCAGTTTGGCTCAGTGGATGGAGTGTCGGCCTGTGGACTGAAGGGTCCCGGGTTCAATTCCAGTCAAGGGCATGTACCTTGGTTTCGGGCACGTCCCCAGTAGGGGGTATGCAGGAGGCGGCTGATCGATGTTTCTCTCTCATCGATGTTTCTAACTCTCTATCCTCTCCCTTCCTCTCTGTAAAAAAAAAATCAATAAAATCTATTTTTTTAAAAACTAAAAAAAATGTTATTAATTACTCTTATTTTTAACTCATTGTTATAACATTGAACTGGTCATTACATGCTATAATGCATAACAATAAATATTTCAAATATAAAATAAATTATATTATGCATTTTATTCCTACAGCAGTTTGACTTTAAAATATTTATACTAAATTTAACAGACAAATCAAATATTAAGCATAATATAATGTTAGATTATCTATATTTAAATTTTATTGACCAGTAATTGAGGTAGAAAGAATATGCATCAATGGAATATATTTATATTCCCTCTACATTATTTGTGCAGTTTAGACTGACCTTAATAAATTAAATATTGTGAATACATTAGTCCTCAGAAACAAGAATGAAAAGGATGTAGACATTCTCTTGAAAATCTATGAACTTGCTTGCTAAAAGATTCAGTCATTGTCACGGCCATGCCAGTGTGAATGATGGAGTTTAAAATATTCCAGAGAACATACAGCAGAGTCCTTGATTGAAGGCAACAATGGTTTTACAAAAAATCTGCCCCATGCAGACAGAGTTCCTGAAATGTAACTGCCAGCCAGGTATACAGGCGGGGAGACAGGGGGTTCAGGGAAGTCAGTCACGGATTTGAAATTCTCTCTACACCTTAGTGAACATGGGACCTCAGGCGAGTTATCTCACTGCTCTAAGCCTCTATGTCCTCACTGGCAAAATGAGGCTAATAACACCAAACTTAAAGAGTTCGCATGGGAAAAAGAGGCACCTCGACAGATATGCTGATTTCAGTCATTGGTGCAACTAAAAGGTTCAGGATGGGAATCAGTAAACCGCAGCTTAGTTCTTTCACATGACACAGGCTTAATGTGTGTTCTTTGTCAAGTAGTTGCCCAGTTTCTTCATCTGAAAGATGTCACCTCCTTCATAAGTAGAAAGTGAAAATTTCTTGGCATGAAAATTCTATAGGAGATTTACATTGCATACTACAGTATTTCCTCTGAAGGCCTGGGGTGGGATAGGGATTGGGAGGAGGGGGGTAAAGGATGGAATTGGGGGACATCTGTAATACTGTCAGCAATAAAATAAAATAAAATAAAATAAAATAAAATAAAATAGAATAAATATTTTTTTAAAAATTCCATATTTTCCTCCAGGAAATTGGTTAGGCAAAATAGAGTTCCATGGGATTTGCAGTTTTGAAGTGGAATTGGGGGACAGGACGAAGTGAACTGTACAAAGCATACAAAGTGACCTTTAACAAGTACTCAAAGCTATATAACTAACCACTTGAAGTAGGATGTGGAAGCCCTCTGCTAATACACCCAGTATTTTTAAACAGTCCCTTGAAAGATTTAATTTCCTGTGGTAAATAAAAAACTTTTATCTCAAAAATCTGATAAATGAGCCCAGCCTGTGTAGTTCAGTGGTTGAGCTTCAACCCAGCAACCAAGAGGTCACTGGTTCAATTCTCGGTCAGGGTACATGCCCCAGTTGTGGGCTTGCTCCACAGAAGGAGACATACAGGAGGCAGCTGATCAATGATGTTTCTCTATCATCAATGTTTCTATCTCTCTATCAACTCTCCCTTTCTCTCTCTCCAGAAATCAATAAAATACTTCTTTAAAAACCTGAGCAATGTAATGCACATTTAATTCTGACCCATAAACAACTGATCAACCAGCATCTACAATCTACCTGTTGAGAAGTTTACTTTTTTGAAATAAGCCAGTCAGAGAAAGATAAATATCACATGATCTCACTCATTTATGGAATATAATGAACAACATAAACTGATGAACAAAAACAGATCCAGAGACAGAGAAGCATCGATCAGACCGTCAAACCTCAGAGGGAAGGTGGGGGAGGGTGGGGGTAAGGAGGAGAGATCAACCAAAGGACTTATATGCAAGCATATAGGCCTAACCAATGGACACGGACAACAAGGGGGTGAGGGCATGACTAGGGGGGATGGGGGGTAATGTGGGGATAAGGACACATATGTAATAACTTAATTAATAAAAAAATTTTTTTAAAAGTTTACTTTTTCACTTGTATTTACTTATATCTCTTTGTTTACATATTTATTGCACTCTTTCCTTCCTACCTAACGATGAAAACTGGCTGCTTATTAAAGCTGGGAATTGAGAGGCACTAAATGCAACAACAACAACAAAAAGGAACAATTACCAACAGTAAACAAACAGAAAAGTTTGCTCTGAGAACTACATTAAGCACTATACTTTTGATAGCTTTTATGCTCTGTCAACTTCCAGTCAGGCCATTAGAGGATGAGGCAGGAGAAAAAAACAGCGAAAAGACCTCAAAGCACTTGGCCTGTTTTCCATAACAAGCTACTTGTCTAACACTCCAATAAAGGCCGGCTCCAGTAATGGGCCCCCGGTGAATTTGAGATTCTTAATATACACGTTGCTTCCCACCACTGCATGAGGCAGCGAGGGACCAGAAGGCAACCTGGCCTTTTATACAGCTCCTCAAAGGCGAGGTCCAAGACATTACTCATCTCTGAATCCCCAGATCCCAGTCAGAATTACATGTTTGCAGAATCAATTTGAATATAATTATGAATTTTTGAGGATGTTAGATGAAAAGACACTTTAAATGATTTATTTATGAAGCATTTTTTTTCTGACCAAACTATGTCCATTCCAATGACTGTGTTAATCCATGTTCATCCATTAAACTTCTCCACCAGACATATATGTACTTGCTATAATCTGGTCTTTTTCTCGCCCACTTATCCCCATATTTAAGTCATCAATCATCCAGTCTAGATGCTTTGACTAGTTTCAGCCTTACCCAGGACATTCCAGTGGCCAGCCTCTAAGATATCCTTGATCTCCACTTCCTAAATGATACAAGAAAGTGAACCAAAGAACATTCACCCAATAAGCCGAAGGCTAGGTCTATTCCATCTAGTTAGCCCCTGCTACCTCCAGCTGGCTTATTTAAAAAAAAAAAACTGCACATCAGCAGCCTTCTTTATAGACTCGTTCGCCCCACTTCCACCCATCTACTATCAAAGCACTGGGAGAACTTTATGTGGTAGCCCACTGCCAATATGCCCAATATGTCCTCCACACTGGGAGTCCACTAAAGGTTGAGTTTCCTTATTTGCAACAGTTTGGTTTTTGAGCAGTAGCAACAGTCACTGAGAGAGGTGATGATATCCCAACAGGGCAAGGTCTGAGCAGCAGCTTGACAAGCCCAGGTATTGAAGACTTAGTAGCATGTTCCTTGTCAAAGGTGCTTAAGGTGGTCACAAGCAGTGCCTATGAGCTCCCCATCCGTCTGCCATGAGAGAGGAGGATCAAACAGACTTCATACTAAAAGGAGTCGGTGACTACTAACTGCATTACGTGTGTCAACAGGTTCTCTCCACAAGACTTCTCCAGGCTGTGGTGGCTAGAAAAACACCTGCTACCATCACAAATGCCACTTTAATGAAGCAGTTATGCTCAATGATGCCATGCCCAAGACCCAGATGAAACTCCCCTGCAAAAGCTACATTTTTTTAAGACTTAATTTTTAGAGCAGTTTTTAGGTTCACAGCAAAATTGAGAGAAAAATACAGAGATTTCCCCATATGTCCCCTGCACCCCCTCCCCCATGCACAGCCTTCCGATTATCAATATCTCCCACCCGAATGGTACATTTGTTGTGACTAATGAATCTGCATGGACACATTATACCACTCAAAGTCAATAGTTTACTTTAAGTTGACTTTTGGTGTTGTGCATTCTATAGGTTTGAACAAAGACATAATGAATACATCCATCATTATAGTATCATAGAGAGCATGTTTACTGCCCTAATAAAATCCTCTGTGCTCTGTCTATTCAACCCTACTTCCCACACCACACTCCTGGCAACCACTAATCTTTTTACTATCTCCACAGTTTTGTCTTTTTCCGAATGTCATATAGTTAGAATGATATAGTATGTAGACTTTTCAGATTGGCTTCTTTCCCTGAGTAATATGCATTTATGTTTCCTCTATGACTTTTCATGGCTTGTTAGCTCTTTTCTTTTTAGCACCTAGTAATATTGCACTGTCAGGATATACCAGTTTATTTATCCATTTACCTACTGAAGAACATCTTGGTTGCTTGCAAGTTTGTGCATTATGAATAAAGCAGCTATAAACATCTCTGTGCAGGTTTTTGTGTGGACACAGTTTTTAACCCCTTTGGGTAAATACCAAAGAGCACAGTTACTGGATCTTGTGGTAAGACTATGTTTATTTTTATAAGAAAACATCAGGAGAGAAACCAAGATGGCAGCATAGGTAAACACTGGAAATTGCTGCCTCGCACAACCACTTCAAAAATACAACTAAAAGACAAAACGGACATCATCCAGAACCACAGGAAGGCTGGCTGAGTGGAAATTCTACAACTAGAAGGAAAGAGAAAAGCACACTGAGACTCAGAGGAGGTGCGGAAGTGAAGTGCAGAGGTACGGAGGCACATGTGGAAAGGGCTGGCAACTGAGGACACGGTTGTCTTTTTCAATCCGGAGGGAGTCTCAAGCTCCTGACTGCTCTGAACTCCAGTTCCGGGCGAGTCTCTGGGGACCCAGACTCATACGGGGAGAAACTGGACTGTCTGGCAGCGGGCAGAACTCGGAACTCGAGGGTGGCTTTCTCTCAGAGGTGTTTGCAGCGATTACCGGGACACTGAGATGCGGGGCCCCTTAGGGCAGGGCTGAGGATCAGCCATTGCTTTTTGCTCCATCCTGTTGATCCCCTGAGACACCGCCCCACCCAAGCTGTGCCCGGAGGCTTTTGCATATGAAATGCCTGGCCCTTTGCAATCTGAAAATTACCTAACAAACTGCACCTGAGTCAGAGAGACCCAGAACTTCCAAAAGAAGGCTCAAGGCGCCACAGCAGCTTGCATTGACTCACAGCTGAGCCTCATCTGGGCACCTCCAAACCCCAAACAAAGAAGAGGAATCTGCAGATCTCTCCATAGCTCCTGCTGCATAGCCTCAGGCAGAGGTTAAATTAGCACCTCCTCAGAGATCCAAGAGCCAGTGTACCCAGTGGTCAGAGTGGGACCATCCAGATTACAACTCCTCAGAACCATAAGGGACACACTCAGGGGTCAGACTCAGTGAGCACCAAAGCCCCACTGAAGCAAGTCTTTCCCCAGAAGGGTGTCTCCAGCACAGAAGTTCTCCCACTGTAGACACAGCTGATTCTCACAGCCAATTGGCCTGGAGGTCAATTCCTCCCAGTGATACCTACAACAATCAAGGCTTAACTACAACAAGACTGTGCACAAAGCCCACAAAGGGGTGCACCAAGAGTGTCCACCTCAGGTAATTGGGGAGGCTGAGCCACTGGGCCCTATAGGACACCTAGCATAGAAAGCCACTCTATCGACACAGCGAAGCATAAAAAATGCAGAGACAAAGAAACAGGACACAAATGACAGAAATGGAGGAAAGCAAACAACTGGATATAGAGTTCAAAACCACACATAAGGTTTTTCAAGAATTTTCTAGAAACTGCCGATAAATTTAGTGATAATCTCAAGAATCTAGTGAGACCCTCGAGGTTATGAAAAAGGACCAACTAGAAATTAAGCATACACTGACTGAAATAAAGAATATTATACAGAGTTCCAACAGCAGACTAGAGGATCGCAAGAATCAAGTCAAAGATTTGGAATACAAAGAAGCAAAAAACACCCAACCGGAAAAACAAAAAGAAAAAAGAATCCAAAAATATGAAGATAGTGTAAGGAGCCTCTGGGACAACTTCAAGCAAACCAACATCCAAATTATGAGGATGCCAGAAGAAGAGAGAGAGCAAAATATTGAAAACCTATTTGAAGAAATAATGACAGAAAACTTCCTTACCTGGTGAAAGAAATAGACTTCCAGGAAGCACAGAGAAGCCCAAACAAAAGGAATCCAAAGAGGACCACACCAAGACACATCATAATTAAAATGCCAAGAGCAAAAGACAAAGAGAGAATCTTAAAAGCAGCAAGAGAAAAAAAGTCATTTACCTACAAGGGAGTACCCATACGAATGTCAGCTGATTTCTCAACAGAAACTATGCAGGCCAGAAGGGAGTGGCAAGAAATATTCAAAGTGATGAATAGCAAGAACCTACAACCAAGATTACTTTACCCAGCAAAGCTATCATTCAGAATTGAAGGTCAGATAAAGAGCTTCACAGATAAGAAAAAGTTAAAGGAGTTCATCACCACCAAACCAGTATTATATGAAATGCTGAAAGGTATCCTTTAAGAAGAGGAAGAAGAAGAAAAAGGTAAAGATACAAATTATGAACAACACATACACATCTATCAACAAGTGAATGTAAAAATCAAGTGAATAAATAATCTGATTAACAGAATAAACTGGTGAATATAATTGAATCAGGGGCATAGAAAAGGAATGGACTGACTATTCTCGGGGGGGAAAGGGGTGTGGGGGGTGTGGGAAGAGACTGGACAAAAGTCGTACACCTATGGATGAGGACAGTGGGGTAGGGGTAAGGGCAGAGGGTGGGGTGGGAACTGAGTGGAGGGGAGCTATGGGGGGAAAAAGGAGGAACAATTGTAATAATCTGAACAATAAAGATTTAATTTAAAAAAAAGAAAAGACAACATCAAACTGCCTTCCAAAAGGACTGTACCATTTTGCATTTCCACCAGCAAGAACAAGAGTTCCTGTTAAGGCATATAGATCAATGGAATAGAACAAAGAACCCAGATATCAACCCAAGCCATTGTGCTCAATTAATATTTGACAAAGGAGGCAGTAGCAACAGTGGAGTGAAGAGTGTCTCTTCAATAAATAGTGTTGGGGCCCTAACCGGTTTGGCTCAGTGGATAGAGCATCGGCCTGCAGACTGAAAGATCCCAGGTTCGATTCTCGTCAAGAGCATGTACCTTGGTTGTGGGCACATCCCCAGTAGTGGGTGTGCAGGAGGCAGCTGGTTGATGTTTCTCTCTCATCGATGTTTCTAACTCTCAATCTCTCTCCCTTCCTCTCTTTAAAAAAATCAATAAAATATATTTTAAAAATAAATAAATAAATAAATAAATAAATCGTGTTGGAAAAATTGGACAGATATATGCAAAAAAACAAAAAACAAAAAAACCCCACGAAACTAGACCATTAACTTACACCATACACAAGAATAAACTCAAAATGGATAAAAAATATAAGTGTAAGTCGTGAAACCATAAAATTCCTAAAAGAAACCATAGACAGATGAGTGGATTAAAAAACTGGTATATCTACATAATGGAATACTATGCTGCTATAAAAAGGAAGGAACTCCTACCATTAGCAACAGCATGGATGGACCTGAAGAGCATTATGCTAAGCAAAATAAGTCCGTCAGAGAAAGATAAACATCACATGATCTCACTCATATGTGGGATATAATGAACAAGACAAGCTGATGTACAAAAATAGATCCATAAACAAGGTAACACTGAACAGACTTTCTAACCTCAAAGAGAAGGTGTCTGTTATAAGAGTTACATTTTAATTAAACCTAAGAAGTAATGCAGTAAGCTAAATTCTTCCCTTGTCATATATCTCTTAAATATATCTCTAATCCAAAACAGCTTCAAAAAGGGAGAAGAAAATTAGTGAATGTATTCTGATTTCAAGATATTATAAAGCTACAGTAATCAAGACAATGTGGTATTGGCATAAAAATAGACACAGGAACAAAGGCAACTTAGTAAAGAAAACTAGTCTATTCAACAAGTAGAGGTGGAATAGTTGATATCTACGGGGGTGGGGGTGGGAGAAATTTATACATTACTAGAAGCCCGGTGCATGAAATTCATGCACAGCGGGGGTGGGGGGCATGTCTGATCGCCCTAACTGCTCTCCCCTGCTGGCCTGATCCCCCTAACTGCTCTCCCCTGCCAGCTCAATCACCCTAACTGCCTCTGCCTCAGCCTCCACCGCTGTGGCTTTGTCTGGAAGGATGTCGGAAGGATGTCCAGAAGATGTCTGGTCTAATTAGCATATTACCCTTTTATTAGTATAGATATCACATACAGGCAAAATATAGTATATACTACATAATTCCATTTATGTAAATCTAGGAAATACAAACTAACCTATAATGACCAAAAGTAGATCCACCATTGCCTGGGAAGGGGGAAAAGAGGGTTTACAGGGAATAAGGAGCAAGGGATTACAAAGGGACACGAGGAAACTTTGGGGGTGAAGGATATGTTCATCATCTGGATTGTGGGGAGAGTTTCACAAATGTGCACCTATATCAAAACTCATCAAATTGTATACTTTAAATAAGTGCAGTTTATGCCAATTATACCTAAAGTTGTTTTTTAAACAGTAAAGGAAAGGTCATTATTCTACTTAAGTAAACTACTGGTTTACTTACAAAAGTAAGAAATAGATGAGGAAAATGGATGTCCACACTAGATTGCTATGTGTGAAAGCGAGGGTCAGAGCCACACTACTACTACTAATAGCAAGCTCATAAAGTACTTATTCGTGTCAGCTATTCTAAATGTTTTATTTATAATAATTCATTTACTCTTGCTAATATTCATGGGAGGTGGCACTATCTACACTAATAAAAGAGAAACATGGTAATTGGCGTACAACCGCTACCCTTCCCATTGGCTAATTAGCGAGATATGCAAATTAATCACCAGCCAAGATGGCGGTTAACTGTCAACAAAGATGGCGGTTAATTTGCATATGTAGGCACAATGCAGGAAGGCAAAAGGGAAAGCACCGAAGAAGCCCCCTGGCACTGACAGTGATCGGAAACCCAGGGGGGGAGCTAAGAGCCGGGGGGGCAGGGCAAAGGTGGCCCCCAGGGCCGCCTTTGCCCTGCCCCCAGCCATGATTTGAGGAACCTGGCCTTTGCCGCACTGGCCAGAGATAGTGGGAAGTAGGGGTTGGAAGCCAGCGATGGATGCTTGGCGGGGGCGGAGCCGCAAATCTTCGGGAGTCTGCAGTTTTTGTATTCCGGGCCACGGACCCCCTTATCTGGAAGAGTTGAACTTGGGAGGTGGGCCGTTTGTAGCGGCGGGTCCCCGATGCCCCGGGCCCA
>NW_005872078.1:86390-115423 GCF_000147115.1 Myotis lucifugus
TGCCCCCTGGTAGTCAGTGCACTCCCACAGGGGGAGCTCTGCTCAGCCACAAGCCAGGCTGATGGCATCACAGTGGCAATGGTGGGAGCCTCTCCTGCCTCCTCAGCAGCTCTGTGGATGTTCAACTGCAGCTTCGGCCCGCTGGCAAGTGGACATCCCCCAAGGGATGTATCACTGCCAGCTTAGGCACAATCCCCCGGGGAGCAGGCCTAAGCCAGCAGGTGGACATCCCCCGAGGGGTCCCAGACTGCGAGAGGGCACAGGCTGGGCTGAGGGACCCCCGAGTGCACAAATTTTTGTGCACCGGGACTCTAGTTGTCTTAACAGTTACGCAAATGAGGGAGCCGATGCTTGTCCCAATCACACAGCTAATAACTTGTGGATGAGGGCTGCTAACCCAGCAGTCAGGTCCCAGGCTGTGCTCTTAACCTCCACACCTGAATGCAAGATCCTACTGTGTACAGTAACGTGCATGTAAGGGCAGATGTATTTAGATTAGGGAAGAACAGTGAAATATGCAAAAGGTACTGTTGAAAGGGAATTTTACTCCTTAATGTAAATATTAGTGTCTTCTTTGAATTTTTACAGCAATCAATCCTTGTCATTTGGTCTTTTTGAAAGCAGATGTTGAAAAGTTAGAAGTGCAAGTGGCTTATTAGGAGGTACACCTAAGGCAGCGGTTCTCATCCTGTGGGTCGCAACCCCTTTGGGGGTCGAATGACCCTTTCACAGGGGTCGCCTAAGACCATCGGAAAACACATATATAATTACATATTGTTTTTGTGATTAATCACTATGCTTTAATTATGTTCAATTTCTAACAATGAAATTGGGGGTCACCACAACATGAGGAACTGTATTAAAGGGTCGCGGCGTTAGGAAGGTTGAGAACCACTGATAAGGTAAAGAGTAAGCAAGATTGGGCAGAGAGAGCCTCAGACTATCAAACAGATTGGTATAAGTCTAAACCAACCCAATGGGGAGCTCTGAAGCAGACTTCCTTTTGCAGAAGTCTTATCTCATGTTGAACAGAAATGGCCAGGCCCTGGTAGTCCTGCCATGCTCAGACACTGGCTGTGGACTGCTTAGAAGTGTGCCCTCAACTAGAACAAAAGTGCAGGAGGATCCTGACAGCATTGCAGAAGAAGGCTGTCAGCTACTGGCACTCTTAGTGTAGCAGAACAGTAACTTCTCTCTTAAAGGGAGATCTGAACTGCTGCCACACTATCAAATGGGAAGAATACATTTCCTTACAAAGCTCTTAACTGTATATTAAATTCCAAGAACTGGTTCTGAGAATTGGAAGTTGCAATAATAATAGAGTATTGCAAATCTCAGTGAAAAGAAACTACCACAACTATTGATAAGAAGGTTTGGAGAAATATCCATTTCCTTAATATGTTTCCCCCCTGCGGAGAAGTAAAAACCTATGCCCAAATGGTATACTTAGTCTTTTCCCAAAGAAATTGTTTCTCTATATCTGCCCAACCACCCCCTCTAAATATTTTCCGCCCCCGCAGGAAGGACTTATACTCAGTTTGCTAGTATACTATGCCAAGTAGACCAATTTTATCTGCTATTAAGTTGAATATGAATTGTAACAGGGGTACATAATTTCTGATTACTTTATCATCACCTAATGCTATTACCCTTCTGAGAAGGGACCATGTGCAACAAGTACACCACTCATCACAAAGCTGAACAAAGAGAAGGGGCCTACAGTCAGAGGAGGATTTTTTCGCTCTCCTTTAGCCCTGCCCACCCTTTTTCTAATGCCTCTTGCAAACATGAGAAAGACAAGCTGACTATGCCTTTTCTACTGTCAGATGAAACCCCTGGTTTTCCTAAGTGTAGCAGCATCTCTATCTTAACAATACAAAGCTCTGACATTGTGAAATTGAAGCCAGGGCAGCGAAAACTGACATGGTCAGCATACTCAATACTACCCATATCTGGGAGGGGGGAAACAGTAAAAAAAAGAACATTCACTGAGGCCAACCAACCCTCTCGGCAGTAATTTTCCCATTTCCCATCTTCCCCCAAACGCCAATAATCTCATTTCTCTGCTATTATACATTTATTTCCAGTGGATTCCTCTCTGATTAAATTAACCTTATCAAACCAGAGGCAGCTTAAGAAATGCAAGTTACACAGTGTGTGCAGTTACAAAGATAGTGTCCAGAGGAATTTATCTTCCAGCATTAATTTTTTGCTTGACATAAATTGTTAGCACGGGCTCTATAATAGTGCCACATCTGAGCGTACTGGATGCTTTATGATGCCTTATTTGTGATGTTCTGAATACATTCTAGAACTTGTGATATTTTTCCTATTTCTGGTCCCTAAATGACGGGTTTTTATGGATTTTCTACTTTGGGCTATTTCATTTGCTTGATACTATCAACAGAAAAATGATAATGCATTCTATAGGTCATTGTTTCCTTTACTTCTTATAATCCATTCAAGACACATAGCCCACACATTTTCAATTAAATCATTCCAGAGTCACAAAACAAGAGGTAACATTGTTTATGTAGACACTGGTCTGGGAATACTAACAAGCTTAGCACATCAATTCATGGTAATATCCTGTAATTCCAAAGTTCACCTTGCAGTTTGCATTGCATTTTGTCATTCTGTTTAAATGTGTATCTTTGTTGAAGGAGAGTAAAGCAACTTTTTACTTCATTCTATTAGTACTCCTTATAGATGGAAAAAAGTCAATGTGAAACTGTAGGTTTGTCAATATGCTAAATTTCCCAGTGGCAATGTATTTTTGGCCCAAAGATTTTTTTAAATTTATTTTTCTTACTAACACATGCTAAAATTGGTAGCAGGTACACTTTCTTAAAAAGGTGTAAACACTAGTCCCCCAGAAAACATTTCAGTAGGGCAATAATTGTGCTTTCTTATTGAAACAGTTTTAATGGATTCACATGGACAAAAAGACCATGCTAGGTCTAAATTGTGATAAATAGTAGAAAAAGCAATCTTCCATAAGAGTTTTAAATATTATTCAAAACTGGAAGTATGATACAAATTTATTATCAAACACATATGTAATTTCCAATTCAATTTAATTTCCATCTTGTAAATCCCACGCCTGACCACATTGAATTGGCAACTTGGTACAGATTCCCATTCATTTTCAGAATTTAAAGCTACAAATCCTTTTTCATATATATTAAGGCAGGTCAAATATTCACATATCATGGAGATAGTAATATGAGATTACTATATCATAAGGTCAAGTGCTCAAATATGTATTGAGCACCTACTACATATTATATGCTTAGCCCTAGGTATTGGAGCACTTCACTTATAAACTAAACAAAAACCTTCTTTTGAGACATTGTAGCTTTGTTGAATGGGGGAGGGGGCAAAAATAAATAATATTTAATATATAATGTGTTGTACAGAGTTATATGCTATTAGAAAAAATAAATCAGAGAAAGGGAAAATGGTCCACTAGGAAGCATGACTGGCTGAATTTTTAAATAGGCCACAGTAAGAATTACTGAGATGATACTTTTAAGTAAAAACCTATAGAATGCACAGGAGAAGCCATGTGTGTCTCTGAAGGGGCGTACAGAGAGCAACTGGGCAATGGCCCTGAAGTGTACTTGGCCCTGAAGTGAGTAATAGAATATAGACCAACGGGATTGGAACAAAATAAATGAAAAGTATTAGGAAAAAAGTCACAGAAGAAAGCAGAGGGATGTGGTGGGCTTATGCTGTGACACCTCACAGCATTCTATATGGATGACATCCTCTAAAGTTCGGCTGTTGTTCAAGGGAACTCAGGGTGGGCTGGAGTCCCAAAATGACTTTGGCTTGTACTCTGAGTGAAATGAAGACACATTGAAAAATTGTGAGCAGTACAGTAAAATGTTCAGACTTAAAATTTAGCAGGATTACACTGGCAACTTATTTTTTTCTCAAGTACAGGCAGAAGAGGGACCACAGAGGAAACCAGGAATCCTAATAGGAGATTATTAAAATAATCTAGGCAATAGATGGTGATGGCTTAGATGAGAATAGAAGTGAAGGTCGTGAGAAGACATAGGAATCTGATTATATTTTTCATGGTCTGCTGGTGGATTGATGACAAAATGAGAGAGAAATAAAAAAGTCAAAGGCTCCTTCCAGAGCTTTGGCCTGATAACTAGAAGAGTAAATTGCCATGACTGAAGTGAGAAAGACTACAGGAAGAATGAGTTTCAAGGAAAGTTCAGAGATCTTTTTGGCTATGTTAAGAAGATATGCCTGTTTGACATCCAAGTACAATGTTCAAGAAACATTTGGATAATGAAACAATAGAATGAGGAGGAAGTCTGGACTGGAGATATGCATTTTAGAGAATACATTTATTAGAGAGAAGGTATTTAAGCCATAAGACTAGATAAAAATCACCAAAACAGTACTAAATACAGGGTATAGGATCCCGAGGACCTCACTTTTGGTTTCCACTATGTGGTTTTGGTCGAGTAATGTACTTTTACTATGACTTCAGTTTCACATAGGTAAAATAAGGAAATTATTACCTCTACTATGTCATACATTTATCGTCAAAAGTAATATAGTATCTTATAATAAACTAAAAAAACACTAGTGATTATCTAAAAATTCAGGGATACACATATTTTAAGATAAAACTAAAGATAATTATATCCATTTTTAAGTTATTGCCTCTCAGGTACAAATCCAACTTTCTACTATGCTTTCTCATTCTAGGGTCAAAACTCTGCAAATCACACTCTTGGTAAATTCTGCAAACAGGAAGTGTTAGAGAAAGACCTTAAAGATGGAGGGGAAGGAAGAAGCCTGCCCTTTCCCATTTGCTTATATTTGGCTTCTTGTGTACATCTAGTTTCTGTCAACATCATCCCAGCCTCACTTCTTCAGCCAAGCAAGTGATTTATTCTTGGAGCCTCCGTTGAATCTATTTCTCAGTGTTTCCAAAACATGCAGAATCTGCCTTATTATGTGCCCTCAGAGACTCCTGGAACAGCCAGTCACCACTCCCCTCCTCAGTGGGCTGGTCCCCAGCCTCAAACACCAGTTCTCTGAGCTTAGAGACATCAGCACCACCCGACAAGCACCTCCTACTTTGAGGTCAGGATTTCAGCTTTATGGATTCCCTTCTTTAATCATCCAAGTTTTAATGTTTCTATTTTTTTATTTGCTCTCCCAAATCTAGGAATGTAGCCACTTCTTGGTACCATCATGTGGGGAGCAGCTATAGGGTTAAGCCTCGGACTGACCTGTTGGCAAAGTCACAAACAAGTCCCAGCTTAGAGGGCACAGTCCTCTTAGCATAATTAGGCTTGACCTTATGATGCTCCCTAGATCTTATCTGGGAAGCTAATGGGCTGAGGGAGGTGCAGGAAGTGGCCAAAACAAGTGAAACTCACAAGGACAGTGTAACTATGGTAACCACTACCTTGTTTACCTCTGACTATAAAATAAAGGCTCAGCTTGCCTCTGGATCTCTCTCTTTCTGGCCTCAGCCAGGCACAGGGAAGATCCACAGAGAATCTGATTCTCCGTGTAAATCATTCTTTGCCGACTCCATCCACACCTTTGGGAACCCCTGGCCCACTGGGGCTGGACCCCAGCACCATCATGTTCTTTTTTTGTCTTTTTTCAATTCTAGATATCTAGTCAAGAATTCTTTATATTGAATTCCCTCCATTAAAACAACTTCTATGGCTTCTGTTTCCTACTGATGCCTGACTGATACAATACTATGGGGCCATTGGCATGAACAGAGTGGATCTAGAGTATTTTAAATAGGCTCAGCTGGCATAGCTTACTGGTTGAGCATCAACCTATGAACCAGAAGGTCCCAGTTTGATTCTCAATTGGTGGTTATACCCGGGTTGTGGGCTCAATCCCCAGTGGGGGGCATGCAAGAGGCAGCCGATCAATGATTCTTCCTCATCATTGATGTTTCTATCTCTCTCTCCCTCACACAATGGAAATACTTTTGAAGAATTGCACTTTAAAGCAGATCCTTGAGAGGCATAGGTAAATGTGGTACTCATCTCTTCCCACAACCACATCAAAATTACAACTAAACTACAGAACAAACATCATTCAGAACAGCCTGAAATCTAGGTGAGCAGAAGCCCTATAACTAAGTATGTAAAAGAAGAAGCCACATCTAGACTGGTCGGAGGGGCAGAAATGCAGAACTGGTTGATCCCATATGCACGTGTGGCAAATAAAAATCAATAGGGATATCTTATATAATAAAAGCCTAATATGCAAATTGACCAAATAGCTGAATGACTGGTGGAATGACTGGCTGTTATGACATGCACTGACCACCAGGGGCCAGATGCTCAATGCAGGAACTGCTCCCAGCCCACAGGCCCCAGGCCAGCTAAGGCGGGTGCCAGCAGGGGCCCCCTGATCGCCCCTGATCACCGGCCAAGCCTAGGTTCCCCTACCCATGCACAAATTTCGTGCACCGGGCCTTTAGCCTTTAAATAATTAAAAATTAATAAAGAAAGAAAGAGAATAAAAGCAAAAACAAATTTAATCCTCTTCTCTGGCTAATTTAAAGTTGAAGTTCATCTAGTTTAACCCAGTCTGAGAAACCAAACACAATAGTTCCCCCTTATTTGCAGTTTCACTTTCTGAGGTTTCAGTTACCCATGGTCAACTTCAGTCTGAAAATATTAAATGGAAAATCTCAGAAATAAATAATTCATCAGTTTTAAATTACATGCCATTCTGAGTAGCATGATAAGATCTTGTGCTGTCTCACTTCTTCCCACCTGGACATGAATCATCCCTGTGTCCAGCACACCCATGCTGTATATACTATCTGTCAACTGTATCCAGTGATTGTTCAACTAACCCTTACTTTCCTTGGTCCCCAAGCACAATTCGAATATGCTTCTTTTAAGTGAAAAGGTGAAAGTTCTCCACTTAATAAGGAAAGAAAAACAGCATGTCATAAGTTTGCTAAAATCTATGCTAAGGATAAATCTTTCATCTATGACATTGTAGAGAAGGGGGAAAAATTGTGTTAATTTGCTGAGAAAACCCAACATTCATATAATTTTCATTAGAGTATATTGTTTTATCTTACTTTTAGATATTTTTAATTTCTTCTTGTGCCTAATTTATAAATTAAACTTAACCATAGATTTAATTACACATTTATTTATTTATTTATTTATTTTCATCCTCGCTGGAGGATATTTTTCCCTTGATTTTTTAGGGAAAGTGGAAAAGAGAGGGGAAGACAGGGCCTGGGCCAGGGAGAAGCCTGCAACAAAGTATGTGCCCTTGACCAGAATCGAACCCGGGGCCCTTTGGTCGGCAGGCCAATGCTCTATCCATAGAGCCAAACCAGCTAGGGCCAATTATATATTTAAAATGCAGGTTCGGTACTATCCACACTTTCAGGCATCCACTGGAAGTCTTAGAACATATCCCCCATGGATGGATAAGGGGAAACTGCTATAATATCCTAAGGCTCTGAAACCCAGCTGCTCGTCATGAAAAGGAAAGAAAGCTCAGTCAAAATCCTTTTGTGGTCTCCCTGAACTCATGAACTCTAATCACTTTTCTGGCTCTGGTCTTTTTTTGTGCCGTTCCACTTGTAACAAAGGTGACAACTCTCAGAAAGCAAGGGTTCGATCAGTAGCCAGAATGTGGAGCTTATGAGACAAGGCCCTAAGTTCAGTCGATTGGTGTCATGGACAAATTGGCTTCATAAAATGAAACATCCAATTCTGTAACTACTAACAGCACTCCTATCTCAAGCCAGCACTCTTCCAAATGTGCGCCTTTAATTGAAGCAGAAATCTGGTAAGAGAATATGGGTGTCTTAACACAGCCCAACACAGCTATGAGAAGGAGCAGTTGCAGCACAGAGCCCACGATTTACCTCATGAGTGCTTTGCATCAGCTTCCCTATCTGTGGGACACAGACTGTATTAAACCTGTACTTCACGGTATAGGGATTTACTCCTGGTGTAGGACGTAAAACACTTGTGAAAACACTGTGGGACAGTTTTGCAGAGGAAAATTAAAAATTAGTTTTAATAATCAAGCTATGTAAGAGTTCACTCTAAGTGCTGTTCATCTAACTTGCAAGACAACACTGAGTTAAGAACTGTGTAAATGAGGAAGTGGAAGATCAAAACCCTTAAGAAATTTCATGGACATGAAGTGACAAAACCCATTTACAGATAGGAAAGTCAGGATCTGACCCAGTTTTATCTAAGTCCAAAGTTGTTACCCCTAACCACACTGTTATACTGCCTTCAATACAAACAATACCAAAAAAGCCACGGACCTAAGTCTTTTCATGCAAATGGGATCTACTGAATGGGGAAGCTGAGTTCGGAAGGAGCCTGTCACTCGAAGAAATTGCCTGTGTCTTCTGTATGTGAGTGCTCTGACCAGAGAATTAAACAGTGGACTTCCATAAGATTGACAGGAACAGAGTGAATATTGCTTTTTCAAAAAACTGTTCATTGACCCTTAGCAAGTATTTATGTTTTCCTCAAACAGGAGAATGCCTGGGAGCACTGC
Organism: Myotis lucifugus; assembly: GCF_000147115.1. Taxonomy (NCBI): domain Eukaryota; kingdom Metazoa; phylum Chordata; class Mammalia; order Chiroptera; family Vespertilionidae; genus Myotis; species Myotis lucifugus. The sequence continues at coordinate 94,947 of NW_005872078.1, forward strand.
CATGAATCTAAATACATATGCTTTTAGCAGGATTCTTAGGAGGCAACTGCACAAGTGCCTGAAATAATGACCAAAGCAATTTTTTAAATGTGTTCAAATGACAGTTGTGAACACAGATTGTTCCACCTAAGATGCAAAAGAAAGGTAATAACCTGTAAATGGCATAAAATGTATGTTTACTCATCAACTCTGAATACCTTTATGCTAATGGTAGAATAAGACATGCCCCTGACAATAATGTGACACAAACAGCAAAAGTAAGTCAGAGGGACACAAAAACCTCCCCAGCAAAGTGAATGGCATGCCATTAACCTTGAAGAATCCCTGTGACTGGCCAGACTTCAATCACCCGTGCAAACAGCACATTTTGGGAGAAAAATCCAATAGGCACTAGAGACTGCTTACAGACATGACCTTGTTCCTATATAGTCTCTACCCAGGTAATAGCAAACCACGTGTTAAGCAAAGAAATAAAGAGAGAAGAAAGAATGTAAGTGACAAAACTCAGTGAACAATCTCTCAATCCTCTGAATCCCAAGAATCTTTTTCATTATTGCTACTCCTCCAAAGATTCTATCATGGGGAAGTCCTTTAAGTTCTTGGTTCTTTTATCTTAATAAAAGCATTTCTGGGAAAGTTGGAAATCACTGAACTAGAGTTTTGCTTGTACACTCTATTTATGTTTCCTTTTTCACATTCTCAGGAAAACCCAGAAGTTAACTAATGTTTATTGAGTTACTGCATTGTGCCAGGCACTTGCATACATTAAATACAGAAACACTTGTCCACAATAAATATTTTAGTTATTTATTTTTGTTCTTAACCCATCCTGCCTCCTGGAAGCAGCAATTATCAGAGGAGCTATAGCAAAAATATAAGCAGAAAAAGAGGGCAGTACAAGTCACTCCTTCTTCTGACATTTTTCTCTTGTGTGTGCTGGCTTTGGTCAATTCTGAAAAGAATTTTCAGAATAACAATCTGTGATTTTTATTTGTTTGTGGTGACTTCAGTAATAGAGAAAGAACTAGGTTGCCAATAGCTAAAACAATTGCATTGACATAATTTATAATGACAGATGGACAGATAGATATAAATATGGGTAAATATATATAATTCCCACTTTAGTGCCTCTTCTTTCTCTCTAACCATGTAGCAAAAACTATAGGGTGTCCCAAAATTAAGGCAAGAAGTAATTTTGATAGAAAACACAGGTTTATAATTAAAAATTGCAAATTTTTTATTGATTCATAAAGTATACAGTATAGGGTTATGTATGGAATAGCACGTCAGGTAAATGGCCTCCACAGCTTTGCTGGCACATACGCAAAGCCATGGTCTTCATTGGTCTTCATTGTCCCTGCTCCTGGGCCATAATTGGTACCTGGTAATGCTTATCAAATTGAAGGTATTGAATCAAAGGGCAACAGATATTAGAATCTGATTCAATAAACCAAGTAAAATTAGGCTTTTATTTTTTGTTGTTGTTGTTGTTAATGCTCACGCAAAATTCAAATCTTGCGTGAATTTTGGGACACCCTTTATAATGAGGCAAGGGTTTGTCTTGCAAAAGTACCAGTGGAAAGTTAAAACAAAATTAAAATACATTTATTTAGCAGAGTGATGCCATTAGAACACATGAGTACAAGCTCCAGTGAGAATGGACTTAATTCCCAATTTCCAAGCCACATCTAAAATGTTTTATATACTCACTCAAAAATGCTTCTTGCCAAATATACTGATTCTAGTAGCTGTATTTTTGGCTAATGTGAGAGGTAATATACCATAATGTTTATGAGCACAAATGCTTGGATCAGCTGCCTGGGATTTAACTCCTGGCTCTACCATTCAGTAGCTGAGTGATTTAGTGCTAATAACTTAACCTTTCATGCCTGAGCATCCTCATCTATAAAAAACCTTAGAACAGAAGGTTTGGTACATAAACTCAATATATGTTAGCTAATCTAATTACTAGCAAATTTAAAATTATTGTAAAAGGGAAATTTTTCCCAATTGATAGAGCTTCATGTGGTACAGATGGTCACCTGCTTTGTGTAGAAAGCGGTCCAAGGTAATGCTCCGTATGGTTCCACAGGGAAAGGCAAAGGACCGGGCTGATTGAACAGGGCATGGAAGGGAAAAGGCTGGGAGATCTGGAACAGTAAAGTCTGGGAAAAAGGCACATAAGTAGAGGTAAAGAAATGGACACAATGTGTGAAAATGCTTATATTATGTTAATATGCTTGTGACTCATGAGTAATCTGGCACCCAGAAATGCCACTGAAGCGTACTTTGGTTCTGCTTTGTTAAGATCTGAAGGACAATTTCTGCTTACCCTTTGCACACAGATACTGTTGCTGAGAACACTGCCCTAGAAATCTTGCGCATACAGATCTCTGACAGTCTGTTTCCCAAAGAACCCTTTCCAAGAAAAGACCAACGGAGCATTTATAACTTAAAAGGAAAGACGATGGAAAATTTGCATGAAAGATATCCAATGCTTTCATTATAAAATGTATATTTTAAATCCTTGAATATGAACATTTTAAAGAAGACTGAAGCAAGTAGATAAAATTGTCACCACTACCACCCACCCTCCGCCTGCCAACCATACACAGACACACACTCACAGACATACCCACACATATAGACCAGTCCTTCCTTGGACAAAAAAATAACAGAACCATGGGCTTTTTCTTAAAATCAGATTCAGGCTGAAAAAAATCAGGATAGAATCTAGAATATGCCTAACATACATATCAGGCAACAGATGATTTATTAAATACATTATGTGTAGCTATATGATATTATACTGTGCCAAAAAGGTAAACTGTCTCATTTAGGAATTTTTAATGACATGTTATTTCAAAGATTGACATAAAGTGAATAAAAGACATTATGAAGCAAATATGATACCACTTTATAACTATTAGAATGGCTATTATTAAAAAAGCAGAAAACAACATGTGTTGACAAAGATGTGGAACAATTAGGACCTTTGTGCATTGCTGATGGGAAAGTAAAATGGTGCAGCTGCTGCAGAAAAAGTATAATGTTTCCTTAAATATTAAAAATAGAATTACAATATAAACCAGCAATTTAACTTCTGGATATAGACACAAAAGAATTGAAAATAGGATTATTCACAATAGCCAAGTTGATAACATAACAAATAATCTTTGATGGATGAATAGATTTTTTAAAATGTAATATATAGTGGTACATACAATGAAATATTATTCAGCCATAAGAGGAATAAAATTCAGATACTTGCTACAACATAGTTGAATCTTGAAGACATTATGCTAAGTGAAATGAAATAAATATTGCATTATTTCACTTATATGAGGTGCCTAGAATAGAGAAGTAAGTAGAACAAAGAGCTTGGGGGAGGGATAATTGGGGATTCATTGTTTAATGGGCACAGAATTTTACTATGAGATGATGAAAAAAATCTGGATATGGAAACTAAATGTTCACTTAAATGGTTAAAAGGGACAAGGTAATGTTATGTATATTTTACCACAATAGAATAATTATCCAAAAGAAAACAAATAAAAATATGGTACACTGTGATACAAGTTTTATAAAAACACTAGTAACCCTGTGCACGAATCCGTGCACCAATAGGTCGCTGCTGCCCTCCTGTAGCTCCCCCCGCCCCCTCCTCATAGCTTGTTGCCCTGCCCTCTTCTATAGCTCTCCGCCTCCCCTTGCTTGCTGCCCTGCCCCGTCCTGTATCTCTCTGCCACCTGCTTGTAGCCAGTAGGTTGCTGCTGCCCTCTTGTAGCTCTTCACCCACTGCCCAGCCCTCCTGTAGCTCCCCCGCACCCCCTCTCCTCATAGCTTGCTGCCCTGCCCCCTCCTACAGCTCTCCACAGCCTGCTTGTACCTCGCTGGCCCACCCTCCTGCTGATCTGTTATCTGGTCCTAATGCACTTGGTCGTTATGCCTCAGGGCATAATGGATGGTTAGCATATTCCTCTCTTATAATATAGGATACCTAGGTTCTGCAGTGAGCATCTAACAATCCCCCCCGACCCCCCGCCACCACCACCACCACCCTTTCTACTTTCCTTCCTATGACTATATATTGAGCATCTACTTTGTGTCAGATTTTAAATACTGGAACAACAAAGATTTCTAAAACCGAAAAGACTCCCTTTAAGGGTATACAGACTAATAATTTAGTTCAATAAAAGATATATTGAAGAGAAAATGACACCATAATTTAATTAAAGGCTCTAATGAATTAAGGACAGAATATAGTGAGAGCAGTCAACTCTGCTGTTATTCTGCCCAAAATTATTCTGCTCCGTGATATTAGCAGCAGGGGCATGGAACATTAGTACTGAAATATGTTTTTCAACATAACTAATATTTTGAGCACCTACACTGTAGAGGATACATGACACCTAATTTAAGGCTTCCATCTAAAAAACTTCCATCGGGGTACCCCCATAAGGACAAAATCTATAAAAAAAATTTTAAGAAAAAATGTGGTAGAATGTAAAAATAGAAAATATCTATTTTAAAGAGGCAATATGATAAGAAAAATATAATTGAAGTTACATACACTGAATGCTAGTCCCAATTTAGGCACTTAACACTGGGCAACCATGAACCAATGATTTAATTCTGTGGGCCTAAGTTTCCTCATCTATAAATTAAGAACATTGTGAGGGTGCATATTCTAAATTTCTTTTAGTGCCATTTTTCTTTAATTCTAAGTGCATCATTGTGGCTCATTATGCTAATAGAATCAGGTAAAGTATCTCAGATTTTGTAAAAACTAGGATTGCATCTGTAGCTATCAGTTTTGCTATTGGAAAGATGATTAGATTGTATTGTGAGAAAATAAAAAAGAAAAGACTTTTACCATGAATAATCCTATATAATAAAAGCCTAATATGCAAATCTACTGAATGGTGGAACAACCGGCAGAATGACCGGTTGCTATGATGCACACTGACCACCAGGGGGCAGACGCTCAATGCAGGAGCTGTCCCCAGCCCGCAGGCCCCAGTCCAGCCAAGGCGGGTGCCAGAGGGGGCCCCTGATTCCCTGCTGGTCGCCCCACAGAGGGAGGCGACCAGTGGCAGCAGTGGGTGCGGGGCTGTGAGTGGGCAGCGCCAGGCCTGCCAAGGTGGGTGTCAGTGGGCCCCGCCCCCTGATCATACTGCCAGTCGACCCACAGATCGGCCCTAATCACCGGCCAGGCCTAGGAACCCTACCCATGCATGCATTTCATGCACCGGGCCTCTAATAATAGGAATAAGATTACTGTTCTAAATATCCTTAGCAAGTCTGACATCAATAATCTCAGATTAATGAGAAAATTAAAACCTTTCAGTTATGCAACAGTTTTTCTTTTATTTAGAGTATGGATAAGCAAAGGGATAAAATATCAACTTGCTCATTGATTCTTTTGATGGTTAGTTTTATGTGTCAATTTGGCTAAACTGTAATGTATAATTGTTTGGTCAAACACCTATCTAGATGATGATGTGAATGTATTTTTTTTTATATGTGATTAACATGTAAATCAGTAGACTTTAAGAAAAATGAGAGGTGGGCCTCATCCAATCTTAAAAGACTCCCAAGACAGAAGGAATTCACAAAATGGCAACATTGATACCCTGCTGAATTTCCAGACTTCTGGTCTGTTCTATAAATTTCAGACTTGCCAGCCTACAAAACCACATAAATCAATTCCTTAAAATAAATCTACCTTTCTCTCATTCATATGTATATATGAATTTTGATCCTTACTAATATCATTACCTTAACACTATCATTATTGCTTCATCTGTGGTTGTTTACTAAGTATGATTCTTCATTTTGAAGATGAAGGAAAAGACACATCAAATAAGCACTCTGATCATTCATTCCCAATTCAAATTCATCACGTTGCTTGAAGAATTCTGTTGCTATATTTCCAAATACATTGTAGTCCTAGACTTGATTTTTCTGTCCCAAGAAAATTTTAGGGATATGAAATCTCAGAATTGGTGAGTTTCAATTGAAGAAACAGACTTAATCCAAATAATAACAGTAACAACAATATCAGTGTATTAGTAGTAACAGTAGCAGTAGAAATTACAATAATGGTTTGCACAACTAAAAAAGGAAAAAGCAGACGTGACTTCAAAGTTAAAAGGCTCTAACAATGTCATCAGGACTTCTGAGCCATCCTGACTTGATTTTTTCAGTAGAGTACTTATTCTCAGACATTTCTCTCATATGCCAGCTACCAGGCAATTCTAGCATCATCTTATCCTACATCTAACATTCCCAGTGGAAAGAGGGAGCTGCTAATTCCCAATAATTTTAAGTAAATTTCCAGAAACCATTCTAATTGGCCTCCTCTTGTCATATGCCTTTATCTAAATAAATCACTAGTAAGGGGATAGAATATGTTAATTGGCAGGAATAAGTCACCTGCTATAACTTGGAATGAAGGGAGGAAGGAAATAACCTTGCAGGAATGATGTAAAGCAAGCATGTCAACCTCGCGGCCCGCGGGCCACATGCCTTGTTTATTTGGCCCATGTTAGCCTTTGAGTTTGACAAGCTTGATGTAAGATGAGAGGTAGGGAAGAGAAAATTGAAAAAAATAAAACAATCTCAGAATGCTGTTACCAGAAGAATAGTACCATTTTCCAAGAATAAAAATTAAAAATAGAGGTTAATCTTTCTAGGGGGTATACTTGAACTTAGAGGTCTGGGATAGGTAGGTTTCTAAAATGGCCCATAAGATACTTCCTTCATAACCCACTTGATGTAACCCCCTCCTTGAAAATGTCATCAGAGTCTGATAGAATATGGAATATGATGAAATATTACTTCATGATTATGTTGCATTATATGGCAAAAAGGATTTTGCAGATATAAATTCCCTAATCAGTTGACTTTAAGTGAATCAAAAGGAAAATTATCCCTGATGGGGCTGACCTAATCAGATAAGGAGTTTCAGAGAGACTGGGTCCCCCTGACCGGTTTGGCTCAGTGGACAGAGCGTCAGCCTGCGGACTCAAGGGTCCCAGGTTCGATTCTGGTCAAGTGCATGTACCTTGGTTGCGGGCACATTCCTAGTAGGGAGTGTGCAGGACCCAGCTGATCGATGTTTCTCTCTCATCGATGTTTCTAACTCTCTATCCCTCTCTCTTCCTCTATGTAAAAAATCAATAAAATATATTTTTAAAAAAGAGAGAGAAACTGGGTCTTTTTTTATTACAGATGAATTTTTGGAGAGTTCGTTCTAGGTCTGTGAACTATACTGCTGGTATTTTAATGGGGAGTGCATTGAATCTATAGATTGCTGTGGGTAGTATGAACATTTTAATGATGTTGATTCTACCAATCCATGAACACGATATGTTCTTCCATTTGTTTATGTCTTCCTCTATCTCTTTTTTCAGTGCCCTGTAGTTTTCCACGTACAGGTCTTTTACCTCCATAGTTAAGTTTATTCATAAGTATCTTAATTTTTTGGTGCAATTGTAAATGGGATTGTTTTTTAATTTTCTCTTTCTGTAAGTTCACTATTGGTATATAAAAAATGCCATAGATTTCTGGGCATTAATTTTGTATCCTGCTACATTGCCAGATTCATTTATTAAATCTAATAATTTTTTGATGGAGTCTTTAGGGTTTCTATATACCGTATCATGCCATCTGTGAATAATGATAGCAGCCACTGTGGAGAACAGTATGGAGTTTCCTCAAAAACTAAAAATGGAACTCCCATTTGACCCAATGATCCCACTTCTAGGAATATATCCCAAGAAACTAGAAACACCCATCAGAAAGGATATATGCACCCCTACGTTCATAGCAGCACAATTCACCATAGCTAAGATTTGGAAACAGCCTAAGTGGCCATCAGCAGATGAGTGATTAGAAAACTATGGTACATCTACACAAGAGAATACTATGCTGCTATAAAAAGGAAGGAACTCCTACAAATTTCAACAGCATGTATGGAGCTGGAGAGCATTATGCTAAGTGAAATAAGCCAGTCAGAGAAAGATAAATATCACATAATCTCACTCATTTGTGGAATATGATGAATAACCTAAACTGATGAACAAAAACAGATTCAGAGACAGAGAAGTATCGATCAGACTGTCAAACCTCAGAGGGAAGGCAGGAGAGGGTGGGGGGAAGGTGGGGGGAGGGGGAGAGATCAACCAAAGGACTTGTATGCATGCATATAAGCATAACCAATGGACACAGACATTAGGGGGTAAGGGCACAAGCGAGGGAGGGGGCAATGGAGGGCCGTAATATGTAATACCTTAATCAATAAAGAAAAAATAACATAATAATAATAAATGTCCTTCCTACATCCAGAGAGAGAGAAAGAGAGAGAGAGAGACTGGAATTATCAGTGAGCTCTCCTGCTGGATAGTCATGTCATCAATTGTCTTTAGATGGGGTCATGTGCTAAGACCTGAGGGTGGCCTTTAAAAACTGAGAACAACACTAACCACCAGCAAGTAATAAAATTGTGCTGCTGTAAAAAAGGAACTCCTACCATTTGCAACAGCATGGATGGACCTTTTATAACCACAAGTGACTGAATTCTGTTAATAGCCTAAAGGAGCTGAGGAAAGTCCCCCAGCTGCAAATAAGACCACAGCACTGGCCAACAGCTGAATATCAGCCTCATGAGAAGCTGAGCAGAGAACCCAGTTATGTCATCCTGGGATTTCTCATCCACAGAAACTATGAAGAAAGCGTGGTGCTGTTTAAGTTTATAGTAATTTGTTACACAGCCATAGGACGTGAACACAAGGTCACTTTTAAAATTCCTTTGGGTTTTCATTTTGTGACAGGCAACACAATATACAAAACTGCACACAGTGTATTAATAATGATAATTTTGGTGTTAGAAACAGTTTTCTTTGAATATTTTTGGTTGCTAAGGGTGGTCAATATGATCATTTTGAGATTTGAAAGGGGTTCTTCCCGACACTCCTGCAATGTGCCCTGCAGCTGAGTTTCAGGCATACTATTTGGCAAAATTATCCAGGACTTCACTTCACTTGCTGAGCAAAAGGAGAAAACTGTTAGTCGTTTACATTACAAACAGTTTTCTTTGTCACAAAGAGCAATCTGCGTTTCTCAAAATCTCTTGAGTCCTTTCAAAGCTATACCTGCTGTGCTCTAATCAGGAGATGCCTACTGAATCTTTAATACCCAAAAGAGATGGAAGAAATTCAGAATATGGTTTTAAAAAAAAGTCCTTTGCTGTTGAATTCATGCACAAAACTCTAGAATCTTTACCAAAAATAATACATTTTGAAAGAACCAAGAGTCAGAAAATGTGTTGTTTCCTCCCTGAATCTTTCACTTCCTGGCCATGTGACCTTGAAAAAAAGCTCTTCTGTATAAAAGATTGAATAAACCCTAAGAAATAGAATCAGTGAAAGGACTCCATGAAACTTGTGTATGTTAAGTGCTTTGTAAGTTCTAAAGTGATAATTAAAACTTAAATATAGGGTAATATATTTGTTAAATAGAGGGTTTTTTCCCTCCCCAAAACAGTATATTGCAGACACCAGCATGCTCAGAATGAAAACCATTTAGGAATGATGAAGCATTGAACGTAAATGATCTTTTGATTGCATTGTAAAGTGTGATCTATTGGATTGTTGATACTGGAAAACAAATTACACTAATCAGGCTCTTAAATAAAACTTACCCTCTTTGTAAAGTTTATGTATAGGGACACATTTAAATTGCTTAGTAAATTAAAGCAATTATTAAGTTAATTGTTATTGGCCTAAGAGTCTTGATTTATTAGTGTAATTAAGGTTGTATAAGAATGAATCTTGGAACAGGAGGATTTTTTCCTTTTTTTAACTTCCTTTGATCAGACCTTAATAGGAATCCAAAATCATTTATATCCTGACAGGTATGAGTCCAGTGAGTTTGGGATGATTTTAGGAAAAGCAGAGATTCAAACTTCTACGACATTTAGGATACAAAAGATGCAGTGAGAACATTACTCCATCTTCTGACTTATTGCTAACTTTGCATTCTCCTGGAAAGTTTTTGTAGCATTTCCTTTAAATGATTCCTTGCCTGGCCGGTATGGCTCAGTGGTTGAGTGTTGATCCATGAACCAAGAGTCCCTGGTTAAATTCCCAGTCAGGGCACATGCCCGGGTTGTGGACTTGATCCCCAGTAGGGGTCATTCAGGAAATAGCCGAACAATGTCTCTGTCTCATTTATGTTTCTATCTCTCTAGATCCCTCCCTTCCTCTCTCTCTAAAATCAACAACAACAACAACTAATAATAATAATAATAATAAAATGATTCCTGCATACATCATATACAATATTTTGTTATTCAGGGAAAAGAAGAGAATTTCTCTATAAATATATCTTACACGGGGACTTTGGGGGTAAGTCAATAAACTGCACTGTCTGACTACTTCATGCTGCAATTCAGAAATCCAACATAACTTATTCCCTAGATTCTCCTGGGATCCTACCTTTGTCTTCCCATTGTTTTGGATGAGAGCCCTTCTCCACTACCAGGAGCTCCACCTAACCTAGAAAGCTGTGGCTCTTTCAGTAGTTTTGCCCAAAGATACAAAATTCTCTATTTCACAAGACAGCAATTTAGGGAAAAAAGAAAGCTTTTATTGCAATATCTGCTTTGTTCTATTTTTAATAAAAGCCCTACAGCTAGAAAACCCTTTAAACTAGAACTATTTGTCAGATCAGAACAACTCAGTGCCTCCAACTCAACAAACATGGACACTGAAGTAAGAAGTAAATCCAGCAGGCACTGCCTTTCCCACAAAACAGACTTAGGGACAAGAGGAAAATGTGTAACACAGAACTATAAACTTCTAGAGTTACCTTGATTTAATCCATTAAGCCCTGTAGGATTTTGAAAGTCTTGTTGATGCCAGATGGCTGTTCTGATTAATAAGATGATGCAGAAATTTAATGTGTCAAATCCAGGGCTATTTAACGTTATTTAAATTAGCCACTTAAAGAATGCTGTACCTTTCAAAGTGGGATTTGCACTGGAGAAACTGTGAGGGTCATTTCAGCAATTTAAAAAAAGATAATACTCAACACTGAAAGAGTAAATCCTTTAGTTTAAAAAGGGTAAATATAAAATTATACTACCGTATTACAATATTTGTCAGTTATTGCTATTGCTTTTGTGACTAGCTTTCTCTCAACTCCTATTACTAATATTATTCATTACTTTCAATTGTGTACATTAGGCAAGGTGCAAGGAGCACATACCTAGTGGTATGTACCACTAAGAGATTGTTCCTTGTTTTTCTAGTCCATCAGTGGATACTTTCTTGACTCTGGGGCAGAGAAGATCCACAGGAATGATGTTCCAAAAACTAAAGCAAGAACTTAAGGATGAGCTTTAATAGAGTCCCTTCTAAGAACTCTGATAAAGCTAGGGGAGTACCCTTTATTGCAGGTGTCAAGTGCTGGTGAAATAAGATGGTATGAATTAATGGACCCGACAAGACCATAGCCTAATGAGATTTTTTACTCACCCACTGACAGATTGAGGCAGAGATCTGTGACTTTATTCATTTGTTCATGCACCTGCTATCTGTATCACACTGTGTAGGAAGTGCTAAGAAAGATGTAACAAAGATGGCAGTGGAGTAGTTGGAAGCTACACTCACCTCCTCCCAGGATCAAACTGGAATTACAACTAAATTATAGAACACTCATCCTGAATAACCAAAATAAGACTAGCTGAGGCAAATTCTTATAACCAAGGATTTACAGAAAAAGTCACATTGACAGTGGTAGGAAGGGCAGAGACACCAAAAGGGCTGGCACCACTCCTGTGGGTGGTGGCTGAGATTCCAGAGGGATATCTCAGCTGAGGGGTGTTACCCTGAAAAGTGAGGCATCTCAACCCCGATTCAGGCTCCCCAGCAGAGAGCACCAGAGCCAGGAACAAGTGCCTACATAACATCTGGCTGTGAAATGACACTCTGGCCTTAAATGACACACTAGACCAGCTGGTTTAATTGGTACCTTCAGATCATTTTACCCCAAAGCAGTAGACTATATATTCTTTCTAAGTGAACATGGAGCATGTTCTAGGATGGAACACATGTTAGGACACAAAACAAGTCTCTGTACATTTAAGATTAAAATCATATCAAACAACTTCTTTGACCATAATGGTTTGAAACTAATAATCAATTATAAGAAAAAAAACTGAAAAACACTCAAAGACATGGAAGTCAAATACCATGTTACTAAACAATGATGGGTTAACAATGAGATCAAGGAAGAAATCAAAAGATACCTTGAAACAAATGAAAATGAGAACACAACAACCCAAAACATATAGGACATAGTCCTAAGAGGGAAATTCATAGCATTACAGGCCTATCTCAAGAAACAAGAAAAATCTCAAATAAACAATCTAACTTTACACTTAAAAGAACTTGAAAAAGAACATCACAGCCCAAAATGAATAGGAGGAAAGAGATAATAAAGATCACAGCAGAACTAAACAAAATAGACTACAAAAATACAAAAGATCAATGAAACCAAGAGCTAGTTCTTTAAAAGATAAACAAGATTGACAAACCTTTAACCAGACTCATCAGGAAAAAAAGATAGAGAACCCAAGTAAATAAAATCAAAGAAATTCAAAGCATTTTAAGAAAACATTGTGGCTATTTGTTGAAGCGCCATCTCGTACACCAAAAGAATTGCTGGTTTGCCCAGCCAGCATGGCTCAGGGGTTGAGCATCCACCTATGAACCAGGAGGTCATGGTTTGATTCCTGGTCAGGGAACATGCACAGGTTGTGAGCTTGATCTCCAGTGTGGAGTGTGCAGGAGGCAGCTGATCGATGATTCTCTTTCATCATTGATGTATCTATCTCTCTCTCCCTCTACTTTCTTGTCTCTGAAATAAATTTTAAAAATATTTTCATAAAAAGATACCAATAGTATATTTCACAGAACTAGAACAAATATTCCATAAATTTATATGGTACCACAAAAGACGTTGGATAGCCAGAGCAATCTTGACAAAGAAGGACAAATTTGAAGGAATTACGTTACCTGATATAAAACTATATTACAAAGTCATAGTAATCAAAAAATCATGGAACTGGCATAAAAACAGACATATAGATCAATGGAACAAAATAGAGAGCCCAGAAATAAGCCCACAACTTTATGGTCAATTAATATTTGACAAGAAGGTAAAAACATACACTGGTTTAAAAATAATCTGTTCAATTAATGGTGTTGGTAAAAGTAAACAGATACATACAAAAAAATTAAAACTAGATCACCTTCTTCCATCATACATAAGAATAAACTCAAAATGTATTAAAGACTTAAGTGTTAGGCTCGAAAACTTAAAAATCCTAGAAGAAAATTTAGGCAATAAAATCTTAGACATTTCTCATTGCAATATATTTTTTGATATATCTCCTTGGGCAAGGGAAAGAAAAGAAAAAATAAACAGGACCGCATCAAACTAAAAAGCTTTTGCACAGCAAAGGAAACAATCAACAAGATATAAAGACAACCCACTGAATGGGAGAATATATTTGCCAATGATACATCTGATAAGCCATTAAAATCTAAAATTTTTAAAGAATTTATAAATCTCAATACCAAAACAAAACAAACAATCCACCCTGCTGGTGTTACTCACTGGTTGAGTGTTGACCTATGAACCGGAAGGTCACGTCTTGATTCCCATCAGGGCACATGCCTGAGTTGCAGGCCCAATCCCCAGTGTGGGGTGTGCAGGAGATAGATGATCAATGATTCTCTTTCATCACTGATGTTTCTATCTTTCTCTCTTCCTCTCCCTTCTTCTCTGAAATCAATAAAAATATATTTATTTTAAAAATAAAAAACAAACAACCCAAATAATAATTGGGTAAAGGACCTGAAAAGACACTTCTGTAAAGACAACATACACCCAGAAATCAACCCAAGCCATTATGCTCAATTAATATTTGACAAAGGGGACAAGAGCAAACAATGTACTTAAGACAGGCTCTTCAATTAATGGTGTTGGGAAAATTAAGCAGATACATGCAAAAAATGAAACTAGAACACCAACTTACACCATACACAAAAATAAACTCAAAATGGATAAAGGACTTAAATGTAGGACAAGAAGCTATAAAAATCTTAGAAGAAGCCATAGGCAGCAAAATAACAGACATTTGTCATAGCATTATCTTTACCAATACAGCTCCCAGGGCAATGGAATCTAAGAAGAAAATAAACAAATGGGACTACATCAAAATAAAAAGCTTCTGCACAGCAAAAGAAACCATCAAAAAAGCAACAAGAAAGCCCACTGCATGGGAGAACATATTTGCCAATGTTATCTTCGATAAGGGTTTAATCTCCAAAATTTATAGGGAGCTCATACAACTTAACAAAAGGAAGATAAACAGTCCAATCAGAAAATTGGAGAGAACCAAGATGGCGGCATAGGTAAACACCAGAGATTGCTCCCTCGCACAACCACTTCAAAAATACAACTAAAAGATGGAACGGACATCACCCAGAACCACAGGAAGGCTGGCTGAGGGGAAATTCTACAACTAGAAGGAAAGAGAAAACCATACCGAGACTCAGAGGAGGCGCAGTGCGGAAGTCAAATACTAAGGTGCGGAGGTACGCACGGAGCGGGCTGGCAGCTGAGGGCGCGGTTGTCTGTTTCAATCAGGAGGGAGTCTCAGGCTCTGAGCTCCAGATCCGGGCGAGTCTCTAGGGACCCAGACTCAAACGGGAGAAGCAGGACTGTCTGGCATCGGTCGGAACTTGAGGGCAGCTTTCTCTCCGAGGTTTGCAGCGGTTGCTGGGACTCTGAGAGGCAGAGCCCCTGGGGACGGGACTGAGAGCAGCCATAACTGCTCGCTCCGCCCGCCCTGTTGATCCCGTGGGACCCGCCCGCCCAAGCCCTGCACAGAGGCATTTGCCGGATAGCCTCAGGCAAAGGCTAGATTAGCACCTCCCTAGAGGACAGAAGTTCTCCCACTGCAGACACAGCTGATTCTCACAGCCACTTGGCCTGGAGGTCAAATCCCCCCCAGTATTAGCTACAACAATCAAGGCTTAACTACAACAAGACTGCGCACAAAGACCACTAGGGGGTGCACCAAGAAAGCATAAAAATGTGGAGACAAAGAAACAGGACACAAATGTCTGAAATGGAGGATATAGAGCTCAAAACCACACTTTTAAGGTCTTTCAATAATTTTCTAGAAACTGCTGATAAACTTAATGAGATCTACAAGAAATCTAATGAGACCCTCGATGTTGTGATAAAGAACCAACTAGAAATTAAGCATACACTGACTGAAATAAAGAATAATCTACAGAGATCCAACAGAAGACAAGAGGATCCCAAGAATCAAGTCAAAGATTTGAAATATGAAGAAGCAAAAAATACCCAACCGGAAAAGCAAAAAGAAGAAAGAATCCAAAAATATCAAGACAGTGTAAGGAGCCTCTGGGACAACTTCAAGCGTACCAACATCCGAATTATAGGGGTGCCAGAAGAAGAGAGAGAGCAAGATATTGAAAACCTATTAGAAGAAATAATGACAGAAAACTTCCCCCACCTGGTGAAAGAAATAGACTTACAAGTCCAGGAAGCGCAGAGAACCCCAAACAAAAGGAATCCAAAGAGGACCACACCAAGACACATCATAATTAAAATGCCAAGAGCAAGAGACAAAGAGAGAATCTTAAAAGCAGCAAGAGAAAAAAAGTCAGTTACCTACAAGGGAGTACCCATAGGATTGTCAGCTGATTTCTCAACGAAACTATGCAGGCCAGAGGGACTGGCAAGAAATATTCAAAGTGATGAATACCAAGAACCTACAACCAAGATTACTTTATCCAGCAAAGCTATCATTCAGAACTGAGGGTCAGATCAAGAGCTTCACTGATAAGAAAAAGCCAAATGAGTTCATCACCACCAACCCAGTATTATATGAAATGCTGAAAGGTATTCTTTAAGAAGAGGAAGAAGAAAGAGGTAAAGATAAAAATTATGAACAACAATTACGTATCTATCAACAAGTGAATCTAAAAATCAAGTGAATAAAAAATCTGATGAACAGAGTAAACGTGAATATAATAGAATCAGGGGCATAGAAAGGGAGTGGACTGACAATTCTTGGGGGGGAAAGGGGTGTGGGGGGTGGGGGAAGAGACTGGACAAAAATCGTACACCTATGGATGAGGACAGTGGGTAAGGGCAGAGGGTGGGGTGGGAACTGGGTGGAGGGGAGTTATGGGGGGAAAAAAGAGGAACAACTGTAATAATCTGAACAATAAAGATTTAATTTAAAAAAACAAAACAAAAAAAACAACAACACATTTTAGCCCTGGCCCCTTTGGCTCAGTGGATAGTGTGTCAGCCTGTGGACTGAAGGGTCCTGGTTTCGATCCTGGTCAAGGGTACATGCCTCAGTTGCAGCTCGATCTCTAGATCTGGTATGGGCCCATGGGGGAGGCAACCAATCAATGTGTCTCTCTCACATCAATGTGTCTCTCTTTCTGTCTCTCCCCCTCCCTTCCACTCTCTCTAAAAATCAATGGAAAAAAATAACCTCAGGTGAGGATTAACAAAAACAAAACAAAACACAACACATTTTATTGAAAGGGATCCAAAAAGGAGGCTATGAGGTCCAAAAGTTCAGAGTTCTTGTTTCCTACGGTCTCTGAGAGTTGTTTATACATTCAGAGGATACACTCACCCTTGACTAGCAAGTCGACCTCAGAATTTTAGGAAAACCAAATCAGAAAGGATTAGACAAAAGCCAAGTGGGTTGGGGTTTTTTTTGTTTGTTTTAGGTTTTTTTTAGAAAGAAATCAAATAATAGTAGCATCTGCTATTTCAATCACAAAATCAGATCATGTCTTATAAGATGACATTATGGCAGCAATTATCAGTGTTATCAGTGAAACAAATGTCAGGCTATAGAATTTGCAGCTGAGGGACAGAGGCAGAAAATGGCATGCTACCAAGCTCAGCAGAATAAGTGCAATTAACATGTGTATTACAGTTGGGTCCCTCCGTGGACTGCACAGAGGTAGGGGAATAGAGCAGGTGACCTTTCACTCTGCCCTTCAGCCCTATCATTTTCTGATTCTGTGGGACAGGGGCCTTTCAGAAATAAATCTGATTTGATGCATACAAATTTGACCTGAAGCTACCATCCATTTCTCTAGTATCAAGTCCATGTCTAAAGGCAATACTCAAGAAAAGTTAATACTGTATAAGGGAAGCCAAGTGTCCACTCATATGTAAGTAACTACTTCTAGTAAACTATTAGATTATTCATGGATGAAAAGCTGTCACTATCTGACAGTTGCTGGGCACTTAGTAAAGAAAGAAAGAAATTTTAAAAAAATTTTAGAAAGAAGTCTTGTCGCAACCAAGGGAAGAGCATCTGGCACATGAGATCTTCCCTTGTTAGTTGGCTCTTTTCACCGAGGACCTTCTGAAGCAGGACAACTCCCGATATAATCCTGTTGTTGGTTTTTTACAGAAGCCCAGAGTGTAAAAATTACCCCATAAATTAGTTTACTTTGGGACCTTCTTATTACCAGTGATCAGGGGTATTTCTCGAAGCCCCCAGTTTTCCCACTCCTGTGACACAGGGGTTTCCTCATTTGTGCCTTCGTTAGGTTATTACAAACCAATTCTTAAATCACAGAACACTGATGTCTGTTCTCAAGAAAATTACCTAGATCCAGGGACATAGAAGCAGCGAACAGACCTTCCAACCTCAGAGGGAATGCAAGGGAGGGGAGGGTAAGAGATCAACCAAAGGACTTGTATGCATGCATATGAGCATAACCCATGAACACAGACAGTAGGGGGATGAGGGCATGTGCTAGCAGCCGTGGGCAAACTACGGCCCACGGGCCGGATCCGGCCCATTTGAAATTAATAAAACTAAAAAAAAAAAAAAGACCGTACCCTTTTATGTAATGATGTTTACTTTGAATTTATATTAGTTCACACAAACACTCCATCCATGCTTTTGTTCCGGCCCTCCGATCCAGTTTAAGAACCCATTGTGGCCCTCGAGTCAAAAAGTTTGCCCACCCCTGTTAGGGGGTGGCAACAGCAGGGGAGGTCAATGGGGAAAAAAGGAGACTCATGTAATACTTTAAACAATAAAGAATTTAAATTTAAAAAAAAATTACCATTCATCAAAGGAGTTCTTTGCCTCTGTGTTCAGATCCTTTTTCATGTTGACCTTGGCTTTATCATTTTTCCTCCATTTGTTGCTTAAGTTTTACATATTTCCAGTCTTGCCGATATAGTGCCTCTAAGCTGAGCAGCCCCAACCCACTGCTGCTTTTATTAGTGTCAATCGTGTTCTCAAATGCTCTTCACCTGGCCTCTCTCCAGGGCCTGCCTACCTTCCCACTTCAGGTTGATTCCCCACTAACCTGGACCAGGTGCTGCAACTCAGAGGCAGACGTGCATCCATGCAGCGGTTCTCAACCTGTGGGTCGCGACCCCTGAAAATACATCCTGCATATCAGATATTTACATTACGATTCATAACAGTAGCAAAATTACAGTTATGAAGTAGCAACGAAAATAATTTTATGGTTGGGGGTCACCACAACATGAGGAACTGTATTAAAGGGTCTCGGCATTAGGAAGGTTGAGAACCACTGATAGGGGCTTGACACTATACATGAGCAGTTAGAGAATACAGCCAAATTCTCAGTCAGAGAATCTGTGTGGAGGACTATGTTAAACACTTTCAAATGATATCTCACTTGATTTTCCCAACAGTGCTAGCAAGTAGATAAAGATTATTAGTCTTGTTTTAAGACATGGAAAGTAAAACTCAGAGAACTTAAATATCTTCCAGGTTACATGGCTAGTGAAGAGAGAAGTCAAACTTCAAGATGCCAAATTGCATGCTTTTCTCACCTAAGCTGTCAGCTAGCTCAGTCGGGTTGCTGATATTTCCCTTCAATCGTCCCACCACAAATCAAAAGCTGTTTTCTGGAAGATTTTTCTGATTAATCAAGAATCTCATTTCCAGACCAGTTCACTCTCCCCTGTGTGAGAGTCAGCGCTTGTGAATTTGATCCTTCTCACTAGACTAAATCCCTTAAGATCAAAGATTTTTTTAAACTATAACAACTTTTGTGGCCTTTGAACAGAGCCCAGCTCAGGATAGCAGGTGATTCAATGAATATCAAAAAAGTCATGTTCTCCAGCTGACTTCTCTGCCATTAGGCGTGGTAATCATGTTTTCATGTTGATTTCCACTATAATTTCAAATAATTGTGTCCTCATGTGTAATTACTCCCTATAATTGGCAATGGATTCCTAATTACTTAATTTTCTCTGCCCTGTTTTCTTTGACAAATAGTTAATAATGTGTAAAATAAGCGTATGTACTGTTAGAACTGGCTTTTGGAAGCAATCCCTTGGCAAATCCATTCAGAAGAGATCGCTTTTGAAAAAAATCTTTTTACTTTTGTGTGTGTTTGTGTAGATTTTCTTATATCAGTTTTTAGAAACACAGAGCTCCTGTGGTCTAGATAAACTCCAGTTCCCAGAAAGAACCACTTATCTTGTCAGCACAGAACTCAGTGAAAAAATGAAAGAAAATGTAAATCTGAATTTCCACAAAGTCTAAGAATAAACACTTCAGAAAATTAAATTTTGTTTATCCAGGCGTTTCCACTCAAATGGCAGGTTGTGATGCTAGAAAAGTAACATCCAAAAATTATATCTACTTGATACAGCTGGTTTAGAACAAAGCAAGGTAAATACAGAGGGGAAACGCTATGATACATTGACAACAGCAAAGGATGTGTCATACGTGTCGGAGAAGCGCGAGAGAAATATTATTATGACTAAAGGTAATAATCAGGAAACTACTTTGCTTCAGTTAAAGCTGTCAGAGCAGATGAAATGGGAAGCGATTTGGAGTTTGATCTTTTTCCTTTCCTAAATGAAAAAACAAACCTGTTACAGTAGAAAGCCTAATTTACTGTAGTATGCTTTACTCTATGCAACTTCCAGAAAATTGAAAAGGCATTTGTCACCCCGGTTCCTGCAGTGTACTTTATTGAACTCTCTCCCTTTTGCTGTGCTGTAGCAAAAGGTATTTAAATATTCACATTTGCATTTTGATTGTAAGTCTGACAGGCAGCTTCATGCTGATTGTTCAACTGTGTTCCACCCCCGCCCCAATTTCCAACATTATTAAACTGTGTAGTTGTCAAGATGCTTCAAAAGAGAATACCCGTCAGTAAATCTTTTAGATTTATTCTATGTGGGATCAGGAGGATGAGGAACTGGAGGGAGAGATCATATATGAAAAGACTTAGTAAAGTTTCTGGCATTAATAACAGCTCAATAAGTGGTAGCTACAACTACTATGAATTTCATTACTTTAAGGACATGACATCTCATCCAGGAGA
>NW_005872079.1:0-13530 GCF_000147115.1 Myotis lucifugus
AGAAGAAAGCTCTGGTCAGGTTAGCTCAGTGGTCAGATTGTCGGCTTGCAGACCAAAAGGTCTCAGGTTCGATTTCCGGTCAAGGGCACATACCTTGGTTAGAGTTTCAATCCCTGGACCCAATGGCGCGAGCAGGGGGAAACTAGTGAATGTCTCTCTCTCTCTCTCTCTCTCTCTCTCTCTCTCTCTCTCTCTCTCCTGCTCCTCTCTCCCTTCCACTCTCTCTAAAGAAGGAGGAGGAAGAGGAGGAGGAGAAGGAGGAGGAAGAGGAGGAGGAGGAGGAGGAGAGGGGAACAGTACACTGACTATGATGGCACAGACCAAAAGGGATGTGGGAGTCCAGAGGACTCTCTCTAAAGTGTCCTCTCTCTGAAAGCTTTACAGACACCAATCAGCCAGAGAAATGGATCTAGTCCAAATCATTATACATAATGTACTGAAAAGTATTGAGTCAGCAAATAGTGCTAGATGTTTCTGAATTTCAAGAAAAACAAATAACATATAAGTAACTAAACAGTGTTGTGATCATTTTTCATTATTTGTACCCACCAAATTAGCTTTCATTTATGTGACATACCATGATCAATCTTTACATTAAAAAATATGTAATGTATTGATTTTGGATTAAAAAATTCAGACAATAATAAAACATGTGATTGCCATTATCACACTCCAGGTAAATTTCTCACTGTCTTCACTGAAAATATGGAGCTCTGTGGAAAGTGGCTAATTAATTTTTTTAACTCAAAACATTAGCACCTTTATGAAAATCATCTCTTACGTTTCGTTTCTCCTTTCTAAAAGTATAGCATGCGTTCGTAGGAAACTTTTCACACATTTACCCAGTGTGCTCCAGAATTTTCCTCTTGCTCATGGCCTGAGAAATGTCTGGGTTTTTAATCTAAACATACAGAGGGAAATTTACCCACCAACAAATTTCTTGTTGATGTTAAATGAACCCAGAAGCTATAAGGCTCTTGAACTCTGTTTTAATGTTTTCTGAAGCATGAAGAGAAGCACTGCTAACGTCGGGGGAAGTGGGAGGAAGGCAGAGAAGAGATCTCTAGTGGAGCATAGCTGGCCTGAAAGGGGATGCCCAGCAGGCTCCTTTCTCAAGTGTCTCTTCCTCATCCTTCCACACCTGCTTCTCCCCAGGCAGGGCCCCTGCTCCACTCTTCTGCCTCTTTTCAAGCTGCTACCGTGTCCAACACATCTGCTTGCGCCCTCTACACCAAGCATGTCAAACTCACGGCTGGCGGGCCGCATGCCTCGCCTCTACTCCCCATCTCAGTTCAAGATGTATCTTCTTCAACAGGCATTTTCTTAATTCTCGCAATCCACATTGCCCTCAATTTGCTTACATCTTTATACATTGTTTTAACTGGTTTATACCCAGTTTTCCCTTCATTGTATAGATCAGTGATGGCGAACCTTTTGAGCTCGGCGTGTCAGCATTTTGAAAAACCCTAACTTAACTCTGGTGCCGTGTCACACATAGAAATTTTTTGCTATTTGCAACCATAGTAAAACAAAGATTTATATTTTTGATATTTATTTTATATACTTAAATGCCATTTAACAAAGAAAAATCAACCAAAAAAATGAGTTCGCGTGTCACCTCTGACACGCGTGTCATAGGTTCGCCATCACTGGACTAGATCCTTCTGACTGATTTTAGTCTCAGCTCAATTGTAAACTTGATACTAGCGACATCTGCGATAGCTTGTGAAATTCACAACAATTACAGTGACTGGTTGATGGGGCAAATATGCATCACAGCTTATTATGTGCCAGGTGAGACAACCAGGTACAGGAAGGAGCCTGACAGACATGGTCCCTGCTTCCTGGGGGGTGTGGTCTCAAGACTCAAGGTCAGGGCCTGTTCTTCACTTGTGGGCCTTTAATCAATGTTATTCCTTTTGCCTCGCATGTCTTCTTGTTACCTTGCCCCCAATCTTTTCCTTTCGTTTCCAAAGCAAAACTCAATCTGGGGTCTCTTTCAAGGCATTGCACACACAGCAGGCAATTATAATCTGAATTATTAAAAATGACCATGATAAATCGGCAGTAACAATGTGCCATGGACAGAACCAGCCCCGCAGTATTATCTAAACCCGCATAGAAAACAATGGTTTTCGCACACGGAAAGTAAGAAGCAGACCACCAATATCTACCTAGCAAAACCACAACTGTGAACTGAAGAAGTGTGTTTCCTCTTAAAAATATTATGCCAGCCAGTGAAACAGAGAGCAAAATCCAGCTTGAATGAATGCATCTCACATGCAATGGTAAGACATGATTTGCCTTCATCTAAAATATTTTTTATTACTTTATTGGGGTGACATCGGTTCACAAAACCACATCGGTTTCAACTGTGCAACTCAACAAAACATCATCCGCACACTGCATTCTAGGCCCATAGCCCCAGTTTGTCTGAAATATATCTGTAATAACAGATTTCTCCCTCTGTGCCTACTATGAGTTATGAGACCCGTCCAAATGTGGGCCACGCTACTTGACATTTCAGATCATGGCCCCGTATTCCACCTCCCTGAGCTAGTGCAGAATCTAGAACTCCTCTCACCTGGCGGCACAGTTCTTCCCACTGCCTCTGCAGAAGCTCCCCGCGTTCGTTCAGCATGGACACGTCATCAGCGCTGATGTAGGCACAGAGGGTGTCCTTCAGCAACGTCAACTGTGCCAAGTCATCTGTCCAGCTGCTCACTGCAGTTTCCAATTCCTAGATTAAAGACAAACACGCAAACTTGAATACTCATGGACATCCATCCTCAACAATTTCTGAAGTGTATTCGAGATCCCTTCTTGATATAATTACCTTTCCACCCCACTCTCTGTTTGAACATCTAACTTGGTATCTAGTTATTTTCTTCCACATGATTTGATAATTTCCAAGTTCTGATAAAATATCTGGTTGCCTACAGAATCTTTCCACCATCTACTCATCATTTCACTGATTGTTTTTGATCATCTTCTCTGTTGAAGTTGCATTACCTCATTGATCTTTTTTACTTTTAAACTGACTTCATAAACTCCTAGCCCATCCATTTTTCTTGTTCTGAGTTACTGATCATATTAATGAAATATATTTTTTTAAAAACTCAAACTCTTAGATTGAACTTTCATGTTCAAACATTATGAATTGCTACATTCTGTGATATAGAATTATAAGGTAAAAGTTGAGAAGGTCTAGTGATAATTTTACTCAAATTAAAATAATGGGCTGAATGCCTTTTTTGCAGGATTAGAGATTTCTTAAAGTAACTTGTCCAAATACATATCTTCTGATTTTGGGGAGAACCGATTTAAGAAAAAAATCATTAAAAAATATTTGAATAGGTTGACATTAGTTTTTGCAATGTTTGAACAGATTTTTCAATTTGCATAGCTAATGCTTTTTGCCAGCTCTTGATGATCTTAGATTCCAGCTAATTTAATATATAAATAGAATATTTCATGTGGCTTTTCCCCCTCTCTTTTTGTCTCTTCACATAGCAGACAAGTTTCCAAAGGCAAAGGCAATTAACGGCACTGTCAGAGGCTAACGTCCTAGGCAATTTAAGCAAATGAAGGTTCAGCCTGAATTTTCTAGGTAATTGTTTGTTCTGCTGCTAAGGGTGGTTTGGGGGAAGAGAAGACGGGAGCTGGACCAAAGTGCATCCTTTTAATCTCCAAACTTAATAGCAGGGCATGTTTGTAAGTGTCCTGTATTTTGGGAGATGAGATCCCATGGTAACAGTATTTGGCTGAAAGAGCAAATCATCCAGGTAGATTAAATATGCAGCATTCCTGTTTATATCCATAGACATATTAAGTTTCCATGCCAATGTAAAGGTTTTCCTTTTTTTACAACAGTTTTTAACTTCCAACTCAAACATCAGATTTAGTATATAGATTAAAAAAGTAACAACAGCCCAGCTGGTGTGGCTCAGTGATTGAGCATCGACCTATGAACCAGGAGGTCACGGTTCAATTCCCAATCGGGGCACATGCCAGGGTTGCAGCCTCGATCCCCAGTAGGCAGGTATGCAGGAGGCAGCCAATTAATGATTCTCTCTCATCATTGATGTTTCTATCTCTCGCTCCCTCTCCCTTCCTCTCTGAAATCAATAAAAACATGTTTAAAATAAATAAATTAAATAAAATAAATTAAAAAGTAACACCACCACCAGAAACCAACTCTTTCAGACTCCCGAACTCCCTGACTTGAGTCCATGTGATAAAAATAAAGCCTTTGGACTCAGGCAACCTTGATATTTACTAACTTTGAAAAGCTATTAAACTTCTAGAAGTCTCAGTTTTCACACCTGTAGTAGGGAAATAAAAGGTTGTTCTCATGAGCTGTGCTCATGACAACAGAGAGGACATTGATACAGTCACTGGCACAGGGAAGGAGCTGATAAATGCCCATGCCTGGTTATTGAAGGTTTCTTCAGTCATTGTTCATGCATTTACAATCACGGGTTTAACACAAACTCTTTTAAATCTTTGCATACTTCTGCATTCATACCTCGTGATATTATTTCACTCACCATCCACGATGTAAAGCACACTTACTACCTTCTATTTTTCCTAAGTCTGACTCTCTCAAGTTTCAAGGAATAGCCATAATTTTAATATCCAAGAAAAATTCTTATATGCACACATTTTATGATTTCCAGACTTCTTTTTTGTTGTTGTTAATCCTCACCCGAGGATATTTTTTCATTGGATTTTAGACAGAGTGGAAGGGAAGGGGAGAGACAGAGAGAAATGTCAATGTGAGAGAGACACAACGATTGGTTACTTCCTGCACGTGCCCCGACTAGGACCAGGGATTGAGCCTGCAACTGAGGTACTTGCCCTTAACCGGAATCGAACCTGCGACCCTTCAGTCCACAGGACGATGCTCATTCCTAGATTTCTTTAATAATTAATATTTCTTAAATGTTTACTTTCTTAGCCAAAGTGAAGCAGAGAACTGATTAAAATCCAAATTACTTAAGTATGTGTGGAGTTTTAAACAGAATTATTCTAGTGCAGTGATTTGCAAATGACAGGAAACACAAGGATGTGTACAGAACATTTTTAAAGGTAGTTTTGATTTGACCTGCATGTGGCTCAGCAGAGAACTGCTATTCGGGCACGACACTTGGCGACACAGGTGTGAATGGAAGGCATCCTTCAGCCGCTGTGTCATGTTGGTCTCAGTGAGCTCAGGATGCGGCCAGTGGTCTGCATTAGCGACTGATTGCTTCCCAGTGCGCTTTGAGGTGTCAATCACAATCTGTAAGTAGGGGGGCCCTGAGTGCCCGGAGGACTGTGTCCCAGGCAGTGACTGAGGTCAGCTATTTCCAGCTGCTGTTCCTTACAGTAGAGTCTGCACGGCAGGGCGTGCTCCTCCAGGGCCACTGCCTGCAGGATCCTCACGCGGCCCAGCCTCGCTTTCCCTCCTGTACACTAGGCTCTTCTGCTAGAAGGACTCTCCGTGTGGTGTGGCTGCTTTAAAGAGATCACTTCTATTGCAATACACCCGGAACTTGCATCTACATGCAGACGCCACAGGAGTGTGAGCTGATTATGCCTTCAAAGGCATTATTACAGCAGAAGCACATAGGTAGGTAACAGGTAAAGCTCAGTCCAGCCCGGCTGGCGTGGCTCAGTGCCTGAGCATCGACCTATGAACCAGGAGGTCAGGGTTCGATTCCCGAACAGGGCACATGCCCAGATTACAGGCTCGATCCCCAGTGTGGGGGGCATGCAGGAGGCAGCCGATCAATGATTCTCTCATCATGGATGTTTCTCCCTCTCTCTCCCTCTTTCTTCCTCTCTGAAATCAATAAAAAATTTTTACAAAAAAACCAACCAACCAAAAAGCTCAACCAGTCACTCACCTTGCAGCGCATCTGCTCCGCAATGAGCTCTTCCTGGTGGTCCGGCAGAGGCAGGGAAAGCTTCTTTTTGAAAGTTCGCAGTTTCTCCAGAGACTCAGCTATCCCAGTCTCACACTTCTCCCAGTCCTAAAATGGGAGGAGAAAGACATTCGATGTATTCTTCTGGAGGAAACTGGAAGAAAAATACCCTCTGAATTCCCATACAGCAATTACTACCTGATTTTTTTTTTACCAGACACGTATTTCTTTTGTAATAAGAAAAGTAAAAGAAAGAACATACAGAAATCAGAATGGAGACTTGATTCTTTACAGCACCCTACCCACAGGTGAACTCTTATCTGCTGTCTCAGTGCCAGTGCAAATTAAATTCAACTAAACAAATCCCCTTAATTTTGTCTAATACCCCCCATTCCTGGCTTCCCCCTCTCTATCAGCCCTCCCCAGGGACCCCTCCCCACAACTTGAGTTACTGAGGTCCAAAGAAAAACAACTAGAGTTGCTTTTAATAATTCGTGTGGTGCCAAATCACGTTGCATTTTTCTTTACATGATCTCTTCCATCATTACCCATCTTTCTTTGTCTGGGTCATTTCTATGTCCTCTCCCGGTGCCTTATTTTTAACACAGCAACCCAGAGGTGCTATTTACCAAACTGTCTTCTTTAAGAAGCATTGACTAGATTTCTCCCATACTCAAATGTCTTTTGGTTTCTAACTGACCTGAGAATTGGCTCAAGATTCTGATTTCACTTTTAAATTCCTTTAGGGAATTTCCTAGAGCAGGGGTGGACAACCTTTTTGTGAGTGCGTGTAAAAACCAGCAAAATCTCTGACTCAAAATTCTTCTGCGTGCCAACCCTAATTTTTTGAGAACATGTTACGCCTATTTGATATCTCTTAAGGTGTACGTATGTGAAGAAACTTGAAGAAATAATAAAATTCATTCGAACAACAAAAACACAGTATATGATGATGAAAAATACATTTATTTTTTAATGTATACATGTTATGTAAAATTATTTATTTATCTAAGATGCACCTACACTGAATTTATCTGAAAAATAAAAAAGTCGATATTAAGAAAAAAATTGTAAATGGAAGATTATAAGAGAGGGTTTCGCGTGCCAGCAAAAGTTACTGGCGTGCCATGTTTGGCACGCGTGCCAGGGGTTGCCAACCCCTGTCCTAGAGTGTATCACCACATTCCCTCTTCCTAGTTACCAGGAACAAATATCCCTGTGTTCCTAGGCCACAGTGAGTTCATCAATGCTAAGCAAAGTGAGTAGACAGAAATATCCTTTCTACTTGAATTGAACAGCATTCTCAATTAAATCATCACCCATTTTGAAACCTATCAATCCACAGTCAATAAACATTCATTGATCCAAAAGGGAAAAGATCAAGTCCTTATTTATCATGACAAAATTAAGAGTGATGGTAAAGTAGGTGACCATGCAAAACATAGAATTACAATGATTACATTTTTGGCACATTTTCTCAGAGTATTAAATTAGGAGATAAAAATAGATAAGCATTTTGTTATAGCTGTGGGGGAAGATATAGTAACATGAGGCTGTCCAAACATTAAAATTTAGCTTCATAAACTCCTTAGGCAAATAGGACATTGTGTATGATTCAAGATAAAATAAACTTTAACAAGAAAAGAATGGGGATTTCCCTTTACAAGGGTGGCTTAGATTCTGAAGCTATAGCCAAGTCTCTTTACTACATGAATTATAAGGAAATAGCGAAATGTCACGGTCTGCAAACATCTATCAAAATGGATGTTTCACACGCCAACAAACAGACTGACAAGAAAAGCAAATGCAGTGAGTCAACCATCTCGCCTTATTAAGTCCTAGGAATGTGTCCAATAATCCCAGCACAGATAAAGAAAAACATATGATTAACATGTTCTCTACAGAATGAGTTACAATGTTTTTAATCCTTTCCTGAAAGCAAAACTGAAGAAAAGGGAATCAGGCATATTGTGTTACTGATGAATTGTGCTGTGTGCAAATAATTGTTCTTTAACAGATGTTCAATGGCATTTTTGATTGTTTCCCACACCCAGGTAATATATCATTAAATAATATTTAATAGGATACACCCAATGGGTGTGCACACTTTAAGTATTAAAAAAAAACAACAACAACCCACAAAATGTATTCCATTCACTTGAGTTATTACCTTTGATCCAAAAAGTTACAGGCCAATTTTAATAGACAATCACATTAAAGTGTTGGTGAGTATCAACATATTTAAAACTTTAGTATTTAGCTGTGTTCACTTTTTAAAAATGATGTTATTAACAACGACAATTAGCATCATTTATTGAGGGCTCAATATGTGCCACCATGATTTACCTTCAACATTTCACTAAATCCTCGTAATGCAGTATGAAGGTGTCATCATACCCCCTCTACAGATGAGGAAATTGAGGTTGAGGGAGGTTGAGTCAACCAGGTTACTTGGTATATTATAGTTTTAACTTGGGTTTGTCTAAGGCCAGAGACCATGCTCTTTTTCAACTGCTGATTTAATTACGTATTTAGAAATGGCTTTGAAAAGTGAGGGAGAAAAGCAAATTGTGGGGAATCTGGATAAACTCACATTTCCCTAAACTTGCTGCCTGATCAGTGTGCAAGCGGAATCCAACCAAAGGCTTAATACAGCTCCTGGAGGTTTTATCTCATAGCCACACCCTTGGATAAGCTAAGATCCAATCAAGAGCACCTTGCTGGATAGTTCTTTCCCTGCTATAAAATGAGAGATATCAATCTTGAAAACCACTGCGAAGTCTTAGACTAGGGAGTGGGATCTACTCTTTGCATTCCTGTCTGGGTTTATACAGTCATCACATTGCTCCTGGCTTAGCACCGGCCATCAATCAGAATTCACCGCTTGCATGGTCTTGTTGGACTTAAAATGACTTTGTTGGGGGATTTTCCTGAGAGACAAACTGCTGGAAATGGAGAGACTTCTCCGGTTTATGCAAGACAGGACGGAGTCGTAAATAAGACACAGGAGGTCAGAACACCGCAGGTTGACAAGGACCTCTGCGTTATCTGAGTTGCAGGACACCAATGGGAGGAGCTTGCAGCTCTGCTACATCTACTGGAGGAAGGGGCAGGACCTACTTTCAACAAGAAGGCCAGCTTTTTCTTCTGCTCCTCCAGACGCACGCTGGCGGCTTTCCACTTCTCCTGGATTTCCGTGAGCTCGGCCTGCAAGGCGGCCTGGGCCCCGCTGTCGGCAGAGAGCAGCAGCTGCTTGCCCGCCTCCACGGTCAGGATGTAGCTGCCTTGTTGTCGCAGGAACACTTTCTCTTTGAACTGAAAGGAAGCAGAGCTGTTTACTTTCTTGCTCTTTCCTCCATCATTTCCCTATTACCAGTATTTTTTAGTGACCCTGGATGTTTGCAGACATAGCATGCCCTCTTTTATCCTGTAAGCATTTACTGAGCAAATACTTTGTGCATGAATAGAACTACATGTAAATAAATGAGAAGTCAATAGGGAGAGGCCTAGTGTCTGCTCCCGGTTTAATGAAATCATGAGACGATATGAAAACTGCTCTATAAAATTTATGCACAGGGAGCACACTGTCATATGTATGTGTGTGTATGTGCTTTTAAAAAATTTTATTATGATCTTTATATTTCTCCCACAGAAAACATTTTTAATTCGTATTTAATATAAACTAATTCAAAGAAAGATCAGTGATCACATATCTAACCCACTTGGGGTACACAGGGGGCTCCCTCAAAATAGTAATGCCTTTGTGAGTCTTGAAAGACATATAAACACAACCAGGTTAAGGACCTGGTGTCATGTGAGGGCGAGGAGGCAGGGAGAGAACACCTCCCATGCAGAGAAATGAGGATGCGCTAATTTGCTGTACAAGGTAAATACGGATTTAGGGCCCTGGAGGTAGTTTTCAGTGGCTGGAACATCGGATGCATCTAAGAGTGGAAGAAGATGAGGCGAGACCACCTTGCATAGGAATTTGGTTTGGAAATAAAAGTGACTGAGATTCACAGGATATTAAGCAGGAACATGACATGTTTGCTGAAAGCAGTCGGGTAGAAAACGCGGTCAAAGAAGAGCATGTATCGGATCTACTATGACAGGTTAGAAAGCTATCGCCTGTCTAGGCAAGAAACCATGAGCACCTACTCTAAGGCAGTGGCAGTAGGGATGGAAACGAGGAATATCAGACACGGGAAGGGAGAGGAAATGAAGAGTAAAGCTATGGTTCCTGACTGATGGACCGCTAGCTGGTGATGACATTTCCTCAGATGGGGAACATGGGAAATGGACTGATGGAGAATGGTTGGTCCAGAGAACCCAGCTGTTGTTGGAACCCACGGAGTGTGTTGTGTGTGTGATGCACATAGACATACATCTAAAGGCAGATGAATTACATGAGCTGAAAGCTCAGGACATAAATGTGACCAGAAGATACCAATTTGGCCATTCTCTGCTGTTAGAATGTCATTGAAGCCACGTATGGACATGAGGTCTACAAGAGAAGCGAGGAGAAGAAAGCAAGCAGAGAAAAGTGACCTTCAGAGGAAGAGGGACCCATGAAGTTCACGGGGACAGACTGATGAGAAGGCTAGCAGGTATCTGTCCAAGAAGCTGGAACACAAATCAAATTCCCAGGCTGGTGAGAGGAAGGGGCTGGACCAGGAATGAACACACAGGACTGAGCCCCTCTCTTTTTTGGGACACTCCAGTGAATTGTGTGTGTGTGTGTGTGTGTATATATATATATATATATATATCATTGATTTTTTTTTTTATTGAGAGGAAGGGAGAGGGATAGAGAGTTAGAAACATCGATGAGAGAGAAACATCGATTCAGCTGCCTCCTGCACACTCCCTACTGGGGATTGAGCCTGCAACCAAGGTACATGCCCTTGGCCAGAATTGAACCTGGGATCCTTCAGTCTGCAACCGATGCTCTATCCATTGAGCCAAACTGGTTAGGGCTCCAGTGAAGTGTTTAAACTCATGAGTAAAATAAGCGCAGCGAATGCAAGGTTGTCCTTCCCTTTCTTCTCCATCCCCGATGGGATCCAAGGAGCTGCTGGGCGGCCTGGGAGTGTGAAGAGGAGGGAGTGTTTGTACAAGGCCGGAACCTACCAAACTTTCATCATTCAATACGGCCTTTGGAAAGCAGTCCTTTTCCATGTGTCTGTTGACATCTGAGAACGACGTTTGTCCTCATTCCAAAGTCAGTCCAGAGCCCCTCTGAGAAACTGAGGCTGGGGAAGTGTGCGGAGTGGACAGGCAGGAGAGGTTCAGCTGGCGAGCTCTGCCCTTACCTGCACGTCGTCAAAGAGGGTCCGCGCTTGCTGCAGTGGGATGGGGACGCTCCCGAGACCGCTCACGGGCAGGTAGGACACGTCGACCAACCACTTGCGGAGCTTTCTCTGCCATCTCCCGGTAGCGCTGCCACTGGGCGGATCTGGGCTGTCGATGATGCCTCTCCTTTGCTGGGCCCTGCGGATCACTTCTCTGCCACTGATGACTGAGGAGGGTCAGTTTCAGGTTGAACTCATCCCTGGGGAACAAACAATTCCACGGGGGAAAACACTGTGATCCTGAATGTAGTGACATTATCAGCCAACGTCCACATACTCGATGGCTGTAAGCCCTGAAAAGCGATCAAGGGCAGAGGTTTTCAAATATCATGCCATGATCTGCTATCAGGTCTATTGCCAGCACATTTGAAAATGAACAAGCCGGGCTGGCTTGGCTCAGTGGTTGAGCATCGACCTATGAACCAGGAGGTCATGGTTAGATGCCCAGGCAGGGCACATGCCAGGTTGGGGGCTCAATCCCCAGTAGGGGGCGAGCAGGAGGCAGCCCATCAATGATTCTCTCTCATCATTGATGTTTCTATCGCTTTCTCCCTCTCCTTCCTCTCTGAAATCAATAAAAATCATTTAAAAAATATATAAAAATGAATAACAATTAAAATAGCGGGGTTTGAAAACAGTGAGTGTTCTCATGTTTCAGCACAGTCTGACGGCATATGGGTAAGGTCAATGTTGAGAACATGAGATTGGAGGGGGCATAGGGCAGCAGTTGCAATGGGAATGGCCCCCCAAACCCTCACCCTAAGTGCACCTATAGAAATGTTTGCAGTATGTCCACAGCACCTGGTGTGTGCTACAGCAGGAGAAAATGGGAAGCAATGCTTATTGATAACCTCTGTCCTCAGCTGGAATTATAAGCCACTTTGAATGAATAAAACTGGGTGATTTTAGCTAGAGTCAGGAGCCACTTAAATAAAATTATGTTATTTAAAAATTAAAGAAAACCACACTGTATTCCATGAGCTCTCAGTATTCCTCACAATAAACAGCCCTGGCTATCACTATACAAAGGTTGTCCCTATACATAAAGGTATTCCATTTTACTGAAGTCTTTTCAATTTCCAGGTAAATTATATCAGATTTTTTTAGCTTGTTTTTCCTACTTCTGTATTTTCTACCTTTAACAAATGTTGCCTCGGCCAGCATTGCTCAGTGGTTGAGTGTCAACCTATGAACCAGGAGGTTCAATTCCCATTCAGGGAACATGCCTGGGTTGTGGGCTTGATCCCCAGTGTGCTGTGTGTAGGAGGCAGCCGGTCAATGATGCTCTCTCATCATTGATGTTTCTGTTCCTCTCTCTCCTTTCCTCTCTGAAATCAATAAAACTATATTTAAAAATTAAAAAATGTTGGCAGTTATTCATTGAGTTTTCTTTATCTTTCAACTTGTAGCTCTAGAACTCGTTTGCCTAGTATCCAATAGAATGAGTTTCTTTATAGATGATACTGTTCTTCACATGTTTTAGTGCTCATGTGTAACATTACTCACTCTTTCTCTATTGTGTTAGTTTTGCTCTTCTTCCCGAGATATGCGATTTCTCCTCCTGCAGATCTGAACTGGACTGACTCTTCGGGGCTCACACTCTTGGAACCTCCTATTACCTAAGGCAGTGATGGCGAACCTATGACATGCGTGTCAGAGGTGACACGCGAACTCATTTTTTTGGTTGATTTTTCATTGTTAAATGGCATTTAAATACATAAAATAAATATCAAAAATATGTCTTTGTTTTACTATGGTTGCAAAGATCAAAAAATTTCTATATGTGACACGGCACCAGAGTTAAGTTAGGATTTTTCAAAATGCTGACACACCGAGCTTAAAAGGTTCGCCATCACTGCCCTAGGGCCACTGTGAACTCTGAGTTTGTAACCAAAAGTGTTCTCAGTGTTTCTGTTTTTAAAAGAGCCTTTCTGATGTTTACCATCTAAGTGCAGTAGAACAAAATATGATGAGCTGGGTTGATGAGACCTCCCTAAAAGCTACCAGTGTCTCTCATCTCTGAAAACATGTGACTCCAGGCCCCAAGAATACCCTGCAACATGAGAAGTGCCCTGCCTACCCTCTCCCCGCCAGGCAGCTGGCCAAGGTCTTGCTGGAGCTGTATCCTCGCTCTGCAGGCAGAGCAGTCCTGAGCTACCTGCCAGCATGAGGAACTGCTTCGAGCACGACACTGTTCCCTCTGCTGAACTTGAGCTCTACAAAGCAGACGTTATAAATGAACTCTTAAAACACAATGCATTTGTAATCTG
>NW_005872079.1:23708-65907 GCF_000147115.1 Myotis lucifugus
CCCAGCCCCCCTTCCCCAAAGGTATACCCTTCAGAAAGCCTGCCTATGAGGTCAGCAGCATATACATTTTGATCTCCAAACCAAGGAGGTACATGCTGGGCCCTTGCTGGCATCCCACCCCTGAGGGCCTGCCCTGCCACCCCATAGTCTGTATTGAGTAGCCGGGGAGAAAGAGCAGTGACAGGGAGGGTGTTCAGTGCCCAGATGTGCCGGGAAGTGGGGGCAGCAGCTAATCTGAGGGAAGTGGCCTGAGCTAGGAGGGGTGCTGTGTTTAAGTCAAACAGCAATGATGCCACGATGCCGCTCTAGATGAATGCAATGATAATGCCACAGGAAACGAAGCAGCCGGTGCCAGAAACAGAGGATATGTGTACACACTGGGCAGACCACAGATATTATGCTAAATAAAAAGAGAACAGTAGTTTAAAAATTTACCACTTTTGCTATTTTTCTCTTTGCTTTCTTTTTAATCCCTGAGCATATGTTTGGAGAAGCAGGATAAAAAGAGAAAGGGGAAGACAGAGAAGGCAGCGACATGGATCAAGGAGATAGATTTGGGTATAAAAATCATTTTACAATATACATTCAGGTGGATATTTACATGTTAGAATTTAAAAGTCATTTCATTAGACACCGTTAATCCAGAATTCGGTATCCACAGGCAAGTTTGGATGAGGAACAAATCAAGTTAAGTTTTTAGTTTGTCTGTATCATTTAGAAAGATATCTGCAGGTAAAATTATTTAAAGATACTTAACTATAAGCCATAGACAGCAATATTCCAGGACGATGTCCACATTTGCTATTTTCTTTATTTTCTCAAATTCAAAAGCATGTTCAGGGCAGGGTGAGTTCAGTCCTTACCTGAAGATTGTCTACCTGAACTTGCACAGCTTCCAAGGAGCCGATCAGCAGGCGGAAGCGGGAGAGCGAGTACCTGGCCTCCAGGAGGCAGCTGTTGATCTCATCGGAGGCCGCCTTGTGCTGGCTCCACTGGTCCTGCACGGACCTCAGCAGTACCTTTAACTGCCCAGCCTTTTCAAAGAGAAGGACACGTCTTACAACTGCATCACACTTAACATTACAAAACATGTGTTCAATGGGTGGGAAAAATTAATATTGAAGAACTTTATCAGGGTGTCGAGCATTATAAATGAACTCAAACACAAAAGATTGCACACATAAGTTATAGCAATGTTGAAACTGATGCCTCTCCTACTTTTGAACACTCAGTCTAAATCAAAATTCTTGAAAAGGTTTTATACATCATCTTTACATGTAACACATATCATATAAAAGTGATAAAAAGCCAATATATTTAATACTACAGTTTAGAAAATGAGTGTTTTGACTAATGCATTAACTTTAGTCTTCATAACAACTTTATGAGGTAAATAACATCATCCTTGTCTTACAGATGAGGAAACTGAGGCACAAAGACGTTATGAAAATCACCTGGGATCATACTGCTAGAACGTGAGAAGTCTATATTTGAAACGAGGCAAATCTGGTCCCAGGAAATGATACTTATCAGTCTATCTATCTATCTCACACATGTGCACACACACGCACAAATGAGTATCTTGAGACAAAAACTTCTCAGAACATTTCCCCCCATACTTATCTGCAACAGAAAAGTTAAGTTTTTAGTTTGTCTGTATCATTTAGAAAGATATCTGCTTTGGACTTCCTGGATGTCAGCCCCAATCTTCTGAATGCAATCTTTTCAATATGGAGGAACTATGACCATAATTAAGAAAATCGATAATAATAAAAGCATAACATGCTAATTAGACCAGACGTCCTTCCAGACAACCTTCTGGACAGAGCCAGGGCTGGGAGGGAAGCCAGTGCAGGGAAGGAAGGCCTATTCTTGCACGAATTTCGTGCATCAGGCATCTAGTAGATTATATAATAAATTAATTTGTACCTTCACGCTCTGCTTTTCTTCTTAGCATAAAAAATAATGTTGAAACCAATCAAGATACCATCTAATGGGCCCACGGACTAAGAAGGTGCTGCCTCAGAGATGAGGCGATGCCCACAGGTGCAGACAGGTGCCAGGGCCCACCCCATGAAAGTCAGGAAGAGACAGGTAAAAAAAGCCAGGAGGGAATGAGAATTTTTAAGGAGTCTAGTTCTTCTTTGTGTTATGCTTGAGATGATGTTTCCATGAAAGAATCCCTTAATTTATTTATGTGGTAAATTGTTTCCAAGAATTTGTGATAATTTATAAAAATACATATAGCCAGCCGGTGTGGCTCAGTGGTTGAACGCTGACCTATGAACCAGGAGGACACAGTTCAATTCCTGGTCAGGGCACATGCCCGGGTTGTGGGCTTGATCCCCAGTGTAGGGCATGCAGGAGGCGGCTGATCAATAATTCCCTCTCATCATTGATGTTTCTATCTCTCTCTCCCTCTCCCTTTCTCTCTGAAATCAATAAAAATATACAAATAAATAAAAAGATAGTAAACTTATAAAAATATACAAAAAATGAATTAAAAATCAGGTTGAAACTAAGGGAAGGGAAAACTGCCCCGCTGCACTGAGGAGAGTGCACAGGCTGTAAGCAGCTGCTTGCTGGGCCACTGGTCTCAGTCACTGTCCTGCTGGTGCTACAGCGCCTGCTTCTGTAAAGTGTGGATAATGACTATTCGTGTGCAGAACAGTATTTGCTTTGACATGTATTCTTTTCAGAGGATTCAACACTCCATTCAGCTTATATTTATCAAGTGTCTCATGGAGCTATGTTTCCGTGGGAGAAATATGAACAGAGAAGTAGACTATACCACATGTTAGAAGTTGATAAATAATAGAAATAAAGGCAGAGCAGAGGAGAGAGTCAGGGAGTATGGGGCGGTCAGGAAAGCCCACACTGAGATGGAAAATTTGAAGAAAGACTTTGAGGATAGGGAGTGACCTGGTGGATACTGAGGAGAGGATGTGGTGTTCCAGGCGAAGGACACAGCCAGTGCAAAGTCCCTGAGTGTGGGCCAGGCCTGTGGAGTTCAAGAGCAGGGGGAGAACAGAAGCCAAATGAGCCTGCAGGACAGACAGCTGCCGGAGACGAGGTCAGAGGGACCCTGGAGGCCGGGTCACGTGGGCCTTCAGGTCCTTACCAGGTTTTGTCCCCATTCTAAATGAGACAAGAAGCTAATGGAGGGTTTGAGCAGAGGACTGCTGTGATCTGGCTTCCATCTGAACAGGACCTCTCTGGCATGGAGACTACTGAGGAGGTCACTGATAACCTCAGGTGAGTGGTCGTGATGACATGGGCCTGGGTGCTAAGTGCAGGGACAGGGCAGAGCTTGGAGTCTGAAAATACACCTGACCTGTTTGCTGCTGGGCTGGATGTGGGGTATGACAGAAAGACAGGAGTGAGGAATGACCCCACGGTTTCCTGCCCGAACAACTGGAAGGTTAGAGCTGTCATTGCCTGAGATGGGGGGAGAGTGTAGGTGGGCAGGGGGGGGAACAGGAGGTGGTTTGGACACGGGAGTTTGAGATGTCTACTGGTCATGCAAGAGGAGATGTCTACACATTGGGTTTCCCTCTCGACCCCAGCCTCTGTCTCTATCTAGATTTTAGGAGAGAAATCCGGGCTGGGGATACACATTGGAGAAATGTGTGTGCCTAAATGGTATCTATGGACATGGAAATGAAGGAGGTTATTGTATATTTATTATAGAAAAGATCTGAAGCTAGACTTTTAAAAAAAAGAGGTTAATAGCCTGGCCCATGTGGCTCAATGGTTAAGCATTGACCTATGAATCAGGTGGTCATGGTTCAATTCCTGGTCAGAGCACATGCCTGGGTTGCAGGCTTGATCCCCAGTGGGGTGTGTGCAGGAGGCAGCCAGTCAATGATTCTCTCTCATCATTGATGTTTCTATCTCTCCCACTTCCTTCCTCTCTGAAATAAAGTGAACTTAAGTACAAAGAGTTGATGTACAGATTCGTATTAATTACTCAGCTACTTTAGGAAAACCAACAGCAGGTCATGAGCGTGACATGGCGAGCAGGGCTCGGAGCCAGCGCTCACAACATTAACATTACCATGTGGTCTAAATGCGCCCAGGTTTGCTTGAGCTCCTGCAGCGTGCTCACAACAGCACCAGACACTTCTTCTTTCTTGTCCTGAATCAAAGCAAGTCCATTCTGTTCAATCTTCTCCACCTCTTTTTCTTTGGCTTTAATCAAATCTTCTAGATCCTGAAAGATTAAAAACATAGTCATTTTAAATTGCTCTATTATGATGCACTGAAATTGAGCCATGATAGTCTCATAGCCTAAAAATCTCTAAATAACCCCAAAAGCTTATAATTCTCGGGACAGGGTCTCCATAGTGAAACTTTTTCCTGCATTTAAATTATGTAAATGGCCTTTTTATTCCATGATAAATTAGCGTAACATATCAAAGTAAAATTTTGATTGCCTGATAAGGAAATGTCACCATGTAACTTTTTTTCAAGAAGCTACAGGAAACAGTCGGAACTGGTAACATGATTAAATCCTTAAATTCATGTATCTTGGTGTTGGGAAAATTACCCCGTCCTAACCCATAGGGTAAAATGCAATGGAATGGTATCCTGTAGCCCAGTATCTGAGATTTAGTTATATTTCGGCTACAATGGAGCTGTGGCACTTCGGATACGTTACAGACATTCACTGTGTCACAGATTCTTCAGAATGTCTATTATCCTTTATTTCTCCCTAAAATAGTCTGATACTATGTGATTCGAAAAAATTACAGGCTTTTTTTCATGAACCAAATCCTCATTTTCTTTGGGATGTGCATTTATAACTGTCAGTATGGGATGTGTGAAAAAGAAAAGAAAATGAGGCAACAACCTGGAGATCACACTTAACCATGCTTCACAACCTTAACCAAGATTTGAACGCCTTTTGAAAATTTGGAGAGCTCAGTGAGGCAGGCTCTGACTGCTCTCACCACTCTGTGAATGAGCATGTGGGGGATCATGTCAGACAACCTGTCCTGGGTCTCAGAGCTGGTGAGGCTGCAGGTGGCCTTGGACCCAGCCTTCTGAGCTCACTGCCGCCAAGCCCAGTGCTGCAGGCCAGGCAGCTGGACAGGAGTTGGGGAGAGGATGCCAATCCCAGGTTGGGTGATGGAGAAGCCATAGATGAAGGCCTGGCTACAGTCTCAAATTCGGAAGTGCAGCCCAGAGCTAGATGTAGAATGTGTAGACCTTGGAGGTTAGAGTGAAAAAATTCCAAAATATTTTAAATTTAGATAATGTCTCAATTCTGTAGAAAAGATTTCCACCCTTCTCTCATGATCCGCATAGAGATAACAAGATGGGGATTGGGTGGTGCTATTCAGAGGCTATAGAGAGGAGTCCAGCCTCTGCTGTATTCATTACAAATGTTGTGCCTCTTTTATTTTTATTTCTGTGGGGTCCAAACTTTTAAGTCTACCTAATTTATAAAATAGGAATAATAATAGATTTGCTTACCTGAAAAGGCTAACATTATATATTATATATATATATTTTATATATATATATATATCTTATATATATTATATATAATATTTATATAATCTTTTAAGCTGTTAAAAACTAGGCAGATGTAATAAATAAATAAATAAATACTAAGCAAATGTAAGACAGTATTGTTATATTCAGTCAGTTGATACTCTGCCATGCTTCAGTGCAAATTTATTTATTTTTCTCTCCTTAATTATCATGAAGCTACTTTTGTCATGATGTATTATTAATTGGACATGCATGCTTTTAGTAGCCAGAATAGATCATTTGTGTTTTTAATTTTGTTTTTTAATTTCCACTTTATATTTCTGTCAGTATTTCGACAGCTTAGATAATTAACCAGAGGATGAATATAGTGATTGCTAGGGCTATGGGTCTTTTATACAGCAGAGAAAACATAATTAACTTTACTACTGAAAGATATTTATCTCTACCTCTCTGAAATATTAAATAACCATAAAGAATCCTTCCACTATGTCTTCAATATGATTCTAAAATTCAACCACTGGAATTAAATGTATCCTCATTTATCCAGAGGTGTACTTTGTTCAGGGAGCCCTGTGGAATTAATGTCCCATTGCTCAGAAACACATCCCTAAAATGCTCTGTTCCTTAATATGGCCATAAAAGCAAACCCAGTAGGGAAACAGGGCTGAAATACATATTTTGTGCAAAATGAAGGTGCCATCCTTTCCTTTCAATAATAATTAAAAGATGATTCTGTTTCTGATCAATGAAGGGAAAAGCCAAACCCAACATTTTTTGCTATAATGAATCATTCTTGAGTTAATGCCTACATAGCAGTTTCTATGATGATTTTAATGAATAAATCACCTCGAAAGAGTGGAAAAATATTCAAGATTTTTAAAACAAAGTAAGGCTTGAATCCAGTCACCAATTTAAGCATGCTGGCTTGAATTTCACACTTTGGTCCAGAGGAACCATTTCCCAAAAATGACAATAAATTTTGATCAAGGTTTATGGTACTGCCAATAAAACATGCCAGTTAGAGAAAAAACAACAACACACACACGCACACATGCATGCACACACACAAAGACCCAGTGATGCCCCCAAATAACTCAGTGGAGCTACATTCATTCTGTTCTTTGTTTAGAAAAATGACTTTTCACTTGAAATCACAAATTGGCATTGGCGTCACGTTCCTTGAACCACACTCCCAGCTTTCCCTCCTGACACTGCCTGATGTGAGCCTCTGGGAGACTAACATTTGGGTCTGAAAAGGAGTGAAGCTTGCCAGGCGTCCACTACATTTTCCAGATAGCAATGTCTCTCTCTATTAAATAGAAGACATGGACATGTAAAGAAACACAGTGGGAAATGGCAGGAAAAAGTAACGGAAAAGAAGAAAAAAATACTAAGAAAGAAAAAACAGTAGGAGAGAAGGAAGAAAAAAGAAAAGTTACATTAAGGTATCGTGTTTCAGTCTTTCCATAGCAACATCTATCACAACAATATGACAAGGGAGCACTAATCCTGCTCATGTTTAACATGTGAATTATCTTTTAATTTTAATGTTAGTGTTTGAACTCATGAGCTCATCAAGAGGTATAAGTTTTCATGCTCCAAAGTCAAAATTTGAAATTCTGACTTTTTTGCACATTTTAGAATTGATGCCTAAATTAGAAATGCTACTGGCCCCTGGAGAATTGAAAATGCAACGATGGCCCAGCTGGTGTGGCTGAGTGGTTGAGCCTCGACCCATGCACCAAGAGGTCCCAGGTTTAATTCCTGGTGAGAACACATGCCCCGGTTGCAGGCGCGATCCCCAGTGGGGGCGGGGGGGGGGGGCGTGCAGGAGGCAGTCAATCAATGATTTTCTCTCATCATTGATGTTTCTCTCTCCCTTTCCTTCCTCTCTAAAATCAATAAAAAGATATTTTTAACAAAGAAAACGCAACGATATGTTTTTTGGTCTTCCATCTTTTACACACCCATCTTCTGACGTGAAGCTTTTTTTAAATTTCAAGCTATTTCTCTATGTGATGGTTTCCTTTGCCATTTGTATGCATCTCTGACTGGCAATCCATTAGTGTGTCAGCCCAGCAAAGAGCATCTGCTCTTCCTTTTCTGAACCGAACAGCTTTGCTTCGGAGCTTAAATATACCTGACTCAACATGTGCCCACAGAAGAAGTGCTGCTCGGAAGGAAGTTCATTACTAAAGGCCATTCTATTGGAAATCTAGAATAGAAAAACTAGCTTTGGGAAAGGGGCATTTCTGCAGAATTGCTTCCCAGCTGTGTCTTCAACTGTTCTTAGGAAACACTACCAAGAAGTGTCACAGCTAATCTGTAACACGTTACAAATTATTGAATTACGTTTAAAAACAATTATTGCAGGGTTCACTGTGACAGCTCCCATTTCTTCTGTAGAAACAAGGATATCTGAGGAAAGAATAAGTGTTCCTAGGTCAATGGGGAACATTTAGAGTGTGGCCACTGCACCTGAACCCGCAGCCTTGCCACTACCAGAGCAAGCATGTGACACAGTAGTCACACTGTCACCTGTGATCCACCCCCCTATGAGAGTTGAGCCAGAATCCAATCAAGCCTCTTGTGCTAACGCCCATTCATAGGAAATACAGGGGAGAGAAGAGCAAGTTAAATGCCACTTTGGGGAAATACACAGGCTGATCCTGGGTCTGGGGCCAGTCTACATTTTCTCCAGCAAGTAATGGTATTAAGAAAATATTAGCGACTTAAGAGAGCTAACGAGCATATGAACACATAGACACTGCTGTATCTTTATGGAAATAAATTAACTAGAAATATATATTTTACAGGAAATTTAGGAAATAGTGTTATGGGTTCAAATATTAAGGGATTCCATAGTATGTTAAACTTCTGGTGGTGATAATATTATGGTTATATAAGAAAGTCCATTTTGTAGAGCTGGGAATTGTAGCATGCAGGAATAAATTATGGCATGCTATCTGGAATTAATTATGACATCTTTCAGGAGAGAAGAAATATTCAGGGAACTATGTCAAAATCTTGATAATTATTAAATCTGATGACCAGTATCTGATGATCAGGGGTTAGCAGCATCCTCTCCGTATGAGCGTGTTTAAAGATTCTATTTTAAATTTTATAAAAAGAGGTGAAAAGACCTAATAGGAAAACTCTAAAAACTCACGTAATCAGAGAAATTTGTAATCAAATGCAACTGTTCTCAATATTTAACTCTCAGTTCTCAAGAAGGGCACTTTCATTTGGCACATGCCGTGAAATAGTGAACTGGAGCACGTCAGCCGCCTGGACCAGTTACCTGACAGTCTTTCATTGCGTTCTGGACTGAAGCCTGGTCTCCGACACGATGCTGTTGTTTTAGTCTCTTTTCCTGGGTTTCAAACCAAGTTTTCATACCTTGTACATTGTTTTCATATTCTGACCACGATTCCAATAAGCCTTCCAACAGCTGGATCTGAACAAACGTAATGAAATGAAATTTACAATTTTATTTTAATTTCAAATCATTGGCAGGCCACTATTTCCTCCAAACTGAGAATTCATAAATTTGTAAAATATAGTCCACGGTATGTTTGATTAAAAATGAATGTTCCGAAGTGCGAATCAATGACTATTTTTTGGTAAGCAAGTAAAGATCTTAAGTCTACTTGAAACGAGGGCAAAAGAAATTAAGAATCATCTTTTAAAAAACTAAAATAATATGAAATATACAAAGGGTGGAGGGTGCATAAGACAAAGTAATCGACATGATTGAAGACCATGTAGAGCCAGCAGTAGCCGGTTTGGCTCCGTGAATAGAGCATTGGTCTGTGGACTGAAGGGTCCCTGGGTTTGATTCCAGTCAGGGGCACATGCCTGGGTTGCGGGCTCAATCCCCAGTAAGGGGCATGCAGGAGGCAGACGATCAATGATTCCCTCTCCTCACTGGTGTTTCTATCTCTCCCTCGCCCTTCCTCTCTGAAATCAATAAAAATATATACATATTTTTTAACAAAAGAACATGTGGAGCCATGTATGCATTCTTCAGTGGCATTCTCTCCAGCAGAATCCCTGAGCCCAGCGCTGTCGCTATCCTACTCCTACAGTTAATTTTCTTGATAGAGTCTCTCCAGCGGTGGCCACGTGGCTCACCTTCTCAGCTACGAGGCCCTGCAGGATCTGCCAGCTTTTATTCATCGCTCCGAGTTGCTCCGCAAAGTCAGTCTTATCGCTGCGCTTGCTCTCCACGTCCTGAGTGCTGATCTGCAGCACAGACTGGTTCACAAAGTCGACTGTCAGCTGCTTACAGTTAATGTCTATCTGAAAGCCCTGGAGCAGGAGGGAGAGAAGGAAACGAGGTAAGAGGGTGCATGTCACGGGCTTGCTCAGGAGCTGGAGGGCCGTGAGTAAGCAAAAGGTTGATGCCATAACTTCCATGGTTTAGTCCGAATGGCACCATCTGTGTGCATTCATAGAACCCATTATTTTCAGAAATGGAATATATCTATAATAATAAAAGTGCAATATGCTAATTAGACCAGACGTCATTCCGGACAACCTTCCGACGAAGCCGGGGCTGCGAGGGAAGCCTGGGTTCCGGGTGCCTGCTGGCAGCCGGAGGGAAGCCCAGGTCCCAAGTGCCAGAGGGAAGCCGGTCCCGGCAGCCAGGGGAAGGAAGGCCTACTCTTGCACGAATTTTGTGCATCGGGCCTCTAGTATAAAATATATATGAATACAGTAAACATGCATTAAATTTATAACTTTTGAATTTATAAATATATTTGAATTTATAAATATATATATATATATATATATATGGCAGAGGATGTAGAATTGGATACATTTTATGATTACACTATAAAATATTTATGTTATAGTATCCATTTTTATGACTTCTTAAAATGACACAAAATCTTATTCAAAATTATTCCTAATACCAGACAACTTTTCCATGCCTATCACAAGGGAGGCAATGTTCTTACTCTTAGACAGCTATCCGGTCACTATGGATGAAATCTATACTTCAGAGCCTGATTGCCATCCCTGGAGTTCCTATGTCCCTTCAAATAAAATAGTTCCAAAACATGAAAAGGTAAAGATAACAAATGTGTCATCACCTTATATTTCTGAAGGTA
Organism: Myotis lucifugus; assembly: GCF_000147115.1. Lineage (NCBI taxonomy): Eukaryota > Metazoa > Chordata > Mammalia > Chiroptera > Vespertilionidae > Myotis > Myotis lucifugus. The sequence goes on from NW_005872079.1 coordinate 34,325, forward strand.
CTCATTGATGGCCTTGTAGCCTATGGCATTTTTTATATCCTCTTCATCCTTCTGAATGACATTCTCCATGAGAGAGATCCAAGTCATGACTTCCGAAATGGCATGGCGAGAAGGCAGCTTATCCATTTGGAGCTGCCCGAGGAGGAGAGCAAGTCACAGTATTAAAGTTCAAACCCGGTGCCTGTTAACCTAAACACCCCACATGAACCCTTATTAATGTTCCGCATAGGTAACTCTTCTTAATGCCATGTTTGGATCTCAACCTCATTGGAAGCTTGGAATTAAACAGCAGGCAAACGCTGAACAATCCTAGTCATCTTATGTTCACTTGCCATCCAATACTATAAACATTGTATAAACACTGGCTAATTAATCAAAATACCAGAAAGAAGAAAATATTATTGTTATTTTATAGCTAGTTTTATGACCTTCAAAAAACGTAACTACAAAACATTCAACAGATGTATCTTATTAATTAGCTCATAAAATCTCTGTGTATTATGACTCAAGAATGTTAAAAGGAGAAAGAAAAATACCACAATACCAACTATCATTTTCGAGAGCTTTGGCACTCTCATATTTATTCCTAAGAGCATAGCCAACTTCTTCAGTCTTTAAAATGTACTTACAAGTCTGAATCTTACTTAACACATCATACATTTATGCAGCTACTTATTATAATAATTTGGAAGAACACAAGCAATCATTTAAAATATTTATGGACTTCTATGGGGTGCAGAATGATGTAGAGACAAATGTGAGATGTACAGCCGCTGATTAGTAGGAATGAAAATTGGCATTAAACACATCTATCTTAATTTATCTACAGTGATGAGCACAAAAGAGAGAGAAAAATAAACTCTCTGGGAGTTCAGAGGAGAGAAACATGTTTCCAGGAAAGAGGAGAACTGACTTCCCTTCTCTGACTTCTCTTCCCTTATTGAATGAATGCCAGCTGCTGTATTGTAGGTAAGATTATAGGTCTTTTACATTTATTATTATTAAATCTTCATGGCTACCCACTTTATAAGGTAGGCGCAGTTACCCACACTTTACTCACGAGAAAAAGAATTTAAGCAAGACCAGAGAGGGATTGTAATACACACACACACATACACACACACTAAAGAAGCCCGTGGGCCTTGCCAGCGTGGCTCAGTGGTTGAGTGTCGACCTAAGAACCAGGAGGTCATGGTTCGATTCCCGGTCAGGGCACATTCCCAGGTTGTGGGCTCGATCCCCAGTGTGGGGCGTGCAGGAGGCAGCAGATCACTGACTCTCTCTCATTGATGTTTCTATCTCTCTCCCTCTTCCTTCCTCTCTGAAATCAATAAAAGTATATTAAAAAGAAAAAAGAAGCCCTTGGAATATCTGGCATTTGTAAATACGGCATTTGGTGAAGGGTTCATATTAATACGCTGTAGAGTGGAAGAGAGAAAAGACAAGACGTCCAAGACGTAGCTTATTTAAATCTGCAAAAGCAGATGAAGGCAGCTCTCCATCCCATACTGCTCGAATCGGTCACTACCAATGAAGCCAAAGATTCTGGCTGTACCTGGTGGAGCTTTTCCTGGACCGTCGGAATATTTGTCAGCAGGTCCGTCCACTGGCCGTCTATGTGCGACAGCTCGGAACGCAGGGCGGCCGTGTCCACTTTCTTTAAGCGAAGGAGCTGGTTCCCGGTGCTTAGAACAGACGATTTCAGGGAGGACTTGGCATCCACTTCTTTGGAAAACTCCTGAGAGAAGGAGCAAAGTTCAAATCAGGATTAAAGAGCCAGACCTTTCATTTAAGGAAAGAGACCAATTTATGGCAAAAACAACTTTTCTTTACATCGTGAAGGGGAGTTATGTTAAGCATTGCAGACAAAAAAAAAAAGCAGCCTACTCTCTCCCAATGGGGGCATAAGGACACTTATGTAATACCTTAATCAATAAAGAAATTTTTTTTTAAAAAGAGCCAACGATGAAGCCACTATCTATAAACTCCTGAAAGAGGCGATGTTGAGCCTAGTATTCTGCATAAAGATTCTCCAGAACTTGGTTTGTTAAGTTCACCCACTGACAGCTGGTTTCCTCTCTTCTAGTGTAGATCAGGCCTCACCTATAGGCCTGTAAACAATACATGTGAGCCAAATGCTTTAAACTCTTACCAGGAAAGCGTTCAGATGATCACGGACCATCTCCAGTTCTTGGGGGACGGTCACAGACTGCTGAGTCCAAAATTCCAGCCTGTCTTTTGCGGACTGTAACCAGTGAGTTAGAGCTGCAGACTCACTTTGATATCTGTAAGTATATTGATGAGCCTATGAGGTAAACATCCAATCCCTACTTTCTGCTAACCCATGTCATTCACCCATGTAATTTTATTTTTGTAAATGTTTATTGAATTTATTAGGGGTGGCATTGGTTACTGTAATTATATAGGTTTTGGTGTGCAATCTATAACACATCATCTGTATTTTATATTGTGTGCTCACCACCCCAATTCAAGTCTCCTTTCATCATCATTTATCCTCCCTTTACCTTCTTCTACCTCCCTCATCCCTCTTTCCCTCTGGTAATCACCATCCTGTTGTCTGTGTCCCGATGCTAATCTTAAAAAGGCATGATAGATTTGGGAGAATAATGCCCTATGTTCAAACTCTCAAATTCTTATTCCCTTAATATTTATGCTTGAAGCAAGTCAGTCTCTCCAAGTTTCAGCTTTCTCTTCTCTAAGCTGAAAATAAAAATGTATTTCCCCTATCCGTTCATGTTGAAGCTATTCAGACCATATCAGATGACTGTTATGAAAAGTTCTTGAAAATAAAGAAATAGAGTATTTCATTATGTAACATCACCCCCTCCACTTCTCTTGAATATTCCCCTTGTCCTTGAGAAATTGCATCTTCTCAAAACCACTCTCTCTTCTTTCCCACTAAGGTTTTACTGTGACCACCCACATGCCGTCAACAGGCGAGGAGGAGGTCAGCTCAACGGTAAGGTACCCGCTTCCCTACCTCTTTGGATGACATGTTTATATGATTATACAGGAATCCAATTGGGGGCTTTGTGTTTGCCTTTATTTTCCAAACTATGTGATACGTTCCTATAGGGACCACTATACCCACTAGCCTTATAAAGTCCTGTACCCACTAGCCTTATAAATACTCTTGAACACTAATCTAAAAAATGGGCAAAATAGTCCTTGTATTACCTGGTCCAGTGTTTCAATATCGTTTCCAATCTGTGAAGTTCCTTAGACACTTTGTTGGTACTATTCAGCCATTGTTCTCCGAGCTGGTTAAGCTGGCTCTCCAGATCGGAGCAGCTAATGGATATCAGAAGGCGCTTCCCATCATCTAACACCTGATATAATTTGGACTGGTATTCATTAAGGCCGGATTTCAAATGCTGAAATGATGAAAAACGCGGGGTCAGAAGTTTGGATAATGCAATTTGTCTCTCTAAGGATCACAATTTCTCTGGTATCCATATGTTCCCATTATCCTTAGTCAAACTTCAATTATTTACAGCCAAGTGATGTTGGAAACTTTGAGATGTTTCACCTATTATATCTAAATAAAGATGTCTTTATTTGTTTATTTTTTGGTGGTGACTTTACATGCATGTAAGACTATCAAACTATAATTATTTCACCACATAAACTACAGGAAATGCTTGGTGGAAGCAGAGTTTTCAAGAGGAGCACTCTTTCATTTAAAAAAACCTTTTAATGCTCATAAAACAACCAACTATAATTTTTCCAAGATAGTGTGATATCAGGATAAACTACAGAAAACGCTTGATGGAGGCTGAATATTCAACAGGAGCTCTCATTACCAAAAAGGAAAGAAAAAACACACCTTCTTATATTCTATTTTAAAACAAACACTTAACATTTATGTGCTTTCAACAATGTCAATAGCTTGAAATCAAAGTAACAGTGCTTAATATTTGATTGCAGGTTTGTTTAGATTCTGTGAAAACCATGGGAGAGTTTCCGAAGGAAATGTGGCAGCTTCCCACACCAAGACGCCGCGGGGACGCTGACCTGGTAGAGTGTGATCCGGTCCACGAGCCTGTCCTCGCTCTCCTCCACCAGCCCCACGCTGGGGATGCTGCTCTCCACCACCTCCAGCTGCCTGCGGAGCTCCTGCTGGTCCTCATCCAGATGGGACCACGTCTGGAAATGCAACATCAGTCCATGAGCTAGAAGCCCTCATTAAGGAACAGCATTCCTCTTCCTGTGCAAAATATGCACTTGACAGATTCTCTTTGAAGTTCGGTCAGAGGGAGATGTCTCTGTGTGTGTGTGTGTGTGGAGGCGGGGGGGTTGGGGGTTTGCCTTGGGAAGCAAAGGATGGCTCTGAAGCCAGGCATCAGATGGTGACCCTGAAAAGCATTATCAACGGCCTGTGGCAGCTGCAACTAACTAGCAGCATGAGCAAGTTACTAAACGAGCATGGACAAGATACTCAGCTTCTCTGAGCCTCATTTTTTAACATTTAAACATGGGACTAATGATACCTATGTGGTCCATCTGGAGGGTTAAATAGAATAATGTGTGCATTACGCCTGGAACACAGTAAGCATTTGATTACCCGGTTTTCATTCTTTACCCTGGTAGTGATGAATGCATGACTTAACTAGAAGGAATGGGCCTGTTCACGTAGGAAGTGAACTAAATATGTTGCATTTGTAAATTTTAAAAAGCACAGACATCGAAGAAATAGGAATATATAGCATAGGCATTCTACTAAGGAGAACTCTCAAGTGACTTTTTTCTAAATTCAGATTTTTATTTTGTTTTAAATTGGGAAGTCTTTTTGCCAATCACTTGAAATTCACGTCAATAATTTATAGCAAAGGTCAGCAGTTTTTCAGCCTGCCTCTCAAACCCCATGCCTCATCCTGCCCAGTGTGAAGGCGGTCCCCAGGCAGCTGCCTCTGAGTGTGAGGAAGGCTTTATCACAATGCACATCGGACACTCAGAGGGAGCAAGGCGACACGTGATGGTGCCTCTGGGAGTTCCGAGGTTACAGGAGGCAAATCGTAGGGATAACCTGTCTTGCCTTCATGGTGGGGGGGGGGGGTGTGCTGCTCAAGGGTCTCACCTCTAGAATGTACTCCAGCTCCACGCCCCTTTTGTGAGCCCCTTTCAGGACCGCGGAAGCCTGCGCCATCACTTCTGCGTGCAGTTGAGTTTCCTGCAGGACTGCAAAGCTGATTATCTTTCTGAAGAGCGTTTCCGTCAAAATCATGTGAGATTCCAGACCCTGGAAGTATTCCTGCCATTTTCCAGGTAGAAAAAAAAGAGGTCAGCGACTCATTCATATACTACCAGACGATAAACTTGCTTCAAACGGGAAAGCTGGTGGTACTCAGCTGACATATGAGTGAACTGTTCCACCGCTGCTGGCCTCCACCTTACAGGGCTCCAGTCTCCTGCGTGGCCTCTCTTGTTCCCCCACCAGGAGCATCTACACATTGCTGTGCCTTACCCAGAGCCCTTCAAAGGGAACCAGCCCCTGCTCCCCTGCGGTCCGGACTTCCTTACTGTCCTGACCCGCCTCTCACTAACTCCACCACCCAAACTGGCCTCCCTTGTCCCTCACACTTTAGCTCCCATTCCCCGTCCGGGCCTCTGTTTATACTCTGTACTCACTGAGAGAACCTCACCCGACACACTCACAACTTCCTTCCTCTATGGTTGGGCTGAGTGGTATGATGTATTCTAAATTTCCCTCAGATTATACCTACATGCAAGGAAACGGTGGACCTTGCACAATCCTTCAAATGTGTTTTGAATTGTTCCTTTCTGTGTCAAAGGGCCCAGAGGAGGGAGATAGGGTTTATCCCATTTCCTGTTCCCAGCACTACAGGTAGAACCGAAGGACTGAGAATCTATAGACAGTAATATTTAGTGTGTGCTACGTGCCAAGTACTCTATCAGCACTTGACTAACTCATTTACTCCTTACAACAACTCTATGAGGCAGGCAGATTATTTCACATTTTACAGATGGGGACACTGCACGGTCCAGTCTATGTAACTTGCTCAAGGTCACTGCCGAGCTAGCCCCCCTCAGAAAATGCTCTGGTCAGGAGAAGCTAGAACCATCTTTTTTAATCAACCATCAATTATTATATCGTAGAATCTTAAAGTTGGAAGAGAACTTGGATGTCACAGAGCTCAAATGCATGGGAAGCTGAAATTCCTTTTACAACCCCATCTCCCCCAACAGCCTTGGATGGGCTTCTCATGGCCAGGAGGGCTGTCTGTTCAAGGCAGCTTACTCCTCTCAGCGTTCTTCATCTATTGAGCTTAATTTCTCTGTTATTTATATTCATTGATCCTAGTTTCTTCTCTGGAATAACTCAGGAGGTTATTTTATTACTAGGGTCAAAGATTTGAGAAAAACCAGCTGTGAACTTTAAAGCAATGTTTTCAAAGCCAAATGATAAGGCCTTAATAAATCACAACGTTTTGGACAAAAACCTCTGGGAAAAATAGCAAGAAGTCTAATAGTGAAAAAAATCTACCTTGAGAAGCCACCAGGGAAGCTACATGATAGTAAAAGGTTAACCATCTGTAACCCAATGGGATTTTGAAAGTTTCCCTAGAGGAACTTCCAGGAGCCTGGGAGTTTGGGGTTCTGAACTGGCAAAATTGCTCTTTCTGCAGTTACTGCTAATAATGCAAGAGTTACCTTTGTGTGTGCATTAAACAGGCATGGCTGAATTAAGGAGTAGGGGCTAACTTGAACTTGGTACGGCACATACTGCTGGAACAAGCGCAGGCCGACCAAGTTTGATTATGTAGCAAAAGGACCTGTTGTCCCCAGAAGGCAACTCTTGCAGCCACAGCAACTAAAGGAGCATGTGTTTAAGGCCATAAGAGCCGCGTGCCACATGCGAGAGAAAGAAACCCATTCCCAGAGCAGAGCGAGGCGTCCTGGGCCAGGCAGAGAGAACACCTAGAGCTAGATGAACAAATGGGCATAGAAAACACAGAGGAAAATAGCAGTTCAGAAGGAAGCTGGGCTCCTTTGAAGAGGGTCCCTGTGTTTCCCAGTTTAGGAAATGAGAAAGCCTGGCCGAGACTGTGAGGAAGGGACACTTAAAATGACTGCTGAGGTTGGTATTCTTTTTTAACTGATAACATTAGAGAGCATGGCCTCTGTAATTGTTCTGTGCTACTGAACACCAGTGGGTTTGCGTACACATTTGCTTAGCATCTTAAAGATTCACTTATACAAGTAGGAACTCCTAAAAGATTGAAAATACTGGGTTTTACTCGATATTTCTCAGTCAGTGAGACTATGCTTGCACAAGTACATTCTCTCTCTACCTTATGTTTGTCAAGGAGCTGTTGGACTTCCTCTTTGGAAGACACGATCATTTTCTGGTCACCGGCCATCTTCTCTTGTCCAGTTTCCAGCAGGTCGGCCAGATCTTGCAGGGCCCTTTCGTACTGGCTCTTGAGTGCTAGGTTCTGGTTCAGTCCACTCCGCCGAGAGCCGATGGTCATCATCAGTTCATCATACATGTCCTTAGAAACAGAGACAGCAACATTCACTCAAGTGATGTTGAGGCTCCTCTCTAAAAATACATTACCTACCAAACCCACAACCCCAGGATGCGCCTTCAGGTGCCTGCCTATGGTGATGCTCTGTGTATCAGGCATCCGTCCACCTGCCTTACTCAGAAACCTCACTTCAAAAACTTCTTTCAAAAAAGATAAGCTAGCCCGGTGGTGTGGCTCAGTGGTTGAGCATCAACCTATGAACCCGGAGGTCATGGTTTAATTACCGGTCAGGGCATGTGCCCAGGTGTGGGCTTGATCCCCAGTGTGGGGCATGTGGGAAGCAACTGTCTCATCATTGATGTTTCTATCTCTCTCTCCCTCTCCTTCCTCTCTGAAATCAATAAAAAATATAATTAAAAAACTAAGCTAATTTTTTTAACATTACAAAGGATATACAAAAATGTTGCCTAGAAGTGACACATGGGTAGACTTAACTAGTCTTCTTGGAATGTCAATGTTTGTGGCAAGATGAGGGATCACAGATTGTTCATGGAGGTGAAGGGAAATGCCCCAGGAAGTTTAATTCTGATTTTTATCATGTTCTCAACATTCATACACGTTTAGAGTAATCGAATATAGTATCCTTAACATTACAAATTCTACTTAATAATCCGATTTGGGACTATTCTTCAAATAAAGAGCTTGAGAAGCAGAAGCATTTACTGGGAGCTGGAAGACTTGAAGACTTGAAAAGGCTATGTTTTTGCCAAATGTGGTGAAATAAATAAATATCTTAACTGGAAAGCATTTTAGGAGACGATGATACACTACACACAGAGTTTATTTGAGCCATATGGACCTGATTAACGTGCCATGTGAAGGTTTAGAGGCCAACAGTGTCCGAGCTGGAAAGTTCAACTCTAATGCCTGTTTACAGCCCTGACGTTGGATCTTACACCTGACGTTAACCATCGTCGGAAACTGTCTAGAAAGGACAGAGGGGGGGCCAGTGGGCTCATGACATTGCAAAATGTTAGACAGTGGGATGAGATACTTAAAATAAAAATGCTTTTTAAAAAATAAGAGCTATTTTATTTTCTTGAAAGGAAGGACCTGTGAGCCTGGACTGGATTCATGCTAGTAATTCTTCAACGGTCTGTAATAGGCATTCAGGGCAAATGTGTGTGTATGTGTCACTATGCACATTTTTTTCTTAATATAACTTAACTATGTTGCTCATCAAAGGCTAAATTTTTGCTGGTGTAATATCCCAGGATTGGCCTATCACCCTGATAGCAGATTCTTGTGTTAAGTGCCGATCCAGGAAAGCAAGTAACCCTAAGTTGCCCTCTGCTCCTGAGTGAGGCCAGGAGGTCTGTGTAGACTTAAGCTTCCTCTTGGTTAAATTTTTTGTTTTGTTTTGGAACTGACACAGTGTCTCTCTTCCATTAAAAAATGTATGAACGATAAGCTATAGTTTTAATGACTGATAAAAACCACTCTTTAAATACAGGGTAGATCTCCCTTTCTTAACTTTTCTAGGTTGGATTGATAATAATTACATTTTCTACAGTAGAAAATAATACAGCACAACTAAACTACACCACAGTGGTTAGCCATCAGAATAATAACAAATGATTATTTTACAATAACAAATGATTAAAAAAAAAGAATCTTAGAAGCTTGAGAATACAATGTTTTATTGCATTAAATATAGTAAAAATTTCAGAATTTTTTCTAAGAGTTACTTGGAAGAGAGATTAGAACTTAAATGATCTGAATTTTATAGAGGAAAAAACAAGAAAATGGAGAAAATACTTTTTTCTTGAGTTCTAGTTAGGATGCATCATTGAATGCCATTGGCAGAAAATCATACCTGGAGTTTGGAGAGTTCTTGCAGGGCAGGCTGCTCAATCTGCAACTTGTCACCACGCTTTTTTAATTCAGCGATTCCTGCATCCAATTCCTTCAGCCCATCTTCAGCCTGCTGTATTGCCTAGGTAAAATTTATGAAATTTCATCAAAACTCCCACGAATAATTTCCCACAAAAAGTATGACTATCGTGCCTTCTTATTTATTCCTCTTCTGTCCACATAAAACAATACAGCCAACAAAACTCATTGCAATATAACATAAAAGCCATGGTCACATGATGCGGGAAAGAGAAGAAGGCCCTTTATTATGCTACAGACCAGCTATCTTAAAGGTGAGGAGGTAAGAGGGACTGAGAATGGAGGGTTGGGAGGACCACAGCTTCCTCAAAAAAAGAAAAATTCATGAATAGCCACACCCCAAAAAGAAGCATGATGTATGACATTAGAGAAAGGTATCTGCCTGGGATTGTCTAGGGCAGGGGTGGGGAACCTTTTTCCTGCCAAGGGCCATTTGGATATTTATAACATCATTCTTGGGCCATACAAAATTATCAACTTAAAAATTAGCCTGCTATACTAGTATTTGGCCAAACATTTAATTAACTCACCCCTAATGCCTTGGCAGGGCCAGACCAAATGATTCCATGGGCCTTATACGGCCCGTGGACTGGACATTCCCCACCCCTGGTGTAGGGAATCATGTTCTGGTTTCCTGAAGTACCGTTCTGAGCATCTTTGAAAACATGTGACTGCATGGTTTCCCCAAGAAGCAGAAAATCACACAATCGACAAGTATTACAGCGGCTGCTAGTGCTAAGCCTTGTCTTCCCAGGGCGAGGTGTATAGAGGCAGAACAAGATCTCATCCTGGCCTTCCAGGAGCTAACCGTCTGGTTGGGAGGCAAAACCATTATGTACGAAATAAACTTGAGACACGCCGCCCCTGTAAGAGCGCTTTGGAAACGGGAGATCCCAGGGAGTCCTGGAGCAGAATGAGTAGGCTTTTGGAAGAAATGCAACCTCGGTTGCCCTTGAAGAATGAAAAGAACATGAATTCCAGATGGCAGATAAAAAACATGTGCCCATTTTCTTTCCTGAATCCCCACTACCACCACAGCAAATGTTCTGTTTGCTTGTTTTTGGGTGTGTGTTCCCCCCCTAAATCTACAAGAACAAGGAAGAACGAAAGAAAATAATACCAACAGAATTTTGGAAGTTGGAAATCAGAAGGAGAGATGAAAATTGACTTAAGACATCTAAGACAGCTGAATCCTAGTCCAGCAGGGGATCTTCACCCCCAAACTTATAGCCACAGGAGTCTCTGGCACTCCGGTGAAGTGGGTGCTGAATAAGGAGGGTTGGTGAGAAGCTCCTTAAAGAGAAGTTAAGCCCGGCTGGTGTGGCTCAGTGGTTGAGCATTGACCTATGAACCAGGAGGTCATGGTTCGATTCCCAGTCAAGTTACATGCTTGTGTCGTGGTCTCAATCCCCAACAGGGGGCATGCAGGAGGCAGCCGATCAATGATTCTTTCTCATCATTGATGTTTCTACCTCTCTTTCCCTCTCCCTTCCTCTCTGAAACAATGAAAATTTTTTTTTAAGAGAGAAGTTAAATTCCCAGATCTCTTTCATCATTCCACACTGCCCCTTCCCTTCCCTGGTGAAAGATGGAATATTGATTTTCTAGAAAATGTAAAAAAACAAATAGTTTCTGAACTGAGGGGCGCCGGATACAGTTGTGGGTTTGAGTACTTGATTGAAAACAGAGGGATAAAGTGAATGCCCACTGAATGGTGAATGTGGAGTCCCTGCGTCTTCTAGAGAATGGCCGCCAGACCTCTACTCTCCAGGAAGGAAAGAGAAAAAATATGAAAAGACCAATAGAAACACCTAAAAGTATGATGCAAGGATTCTCCAACAAATAGCCCACACAGACCACCCTTCAGTAGATCTCAACACTGTCCAGCCTTATCTGTCCATCAAGTTGCCACTTGGCTGCTTAGTCTCCCATCCTAAACGGAATAGTCAGCAAAGGATTTCCTGAGAAATGCCTCCAACATGAAAGACAGAAACCCAAATAAGCAAACAAACAAAAGTAACCAATTATACAGGAAAAATAAAACTTCAGTGAACAAATAATACACCCAGAGAGATTATAAAGGATAATGCATCCATTAAAACAACAACAACAAAACAACAAACAGGCCCTGGCCGGTGTGGCTCAGTTGACTGGGCATTGTCCCACGCAACGAAAGGTTCCTGGTTTGATTCCCATCGGGCACATGCCTGGTAGAGGACGTGCAGGAGGCAGTCGATCAATGATGGGAACCCTGCCTCCTGACCCTGGCGTGGTCGTGCCAGCCCTCCGGAAGCAGGATCTGGCCCCCACACTTACTCTTACCGTCCAACATGCCCAGTAGCTTCCCACTGCCAGTTCTCTGAGGGGAGAGATCCAGTGTGTGTGATATGATCCATGAGGGTGAGACACTATGTCTTCATTTACACCCAGCCACATTAATTTTCAATTTCCACTTCTATTTCTGCATGTGCTTTATAACATAGTACTTGCTTATAGTTGATAAATGAGTAAATATTCATGTATTTGTGGTATATGCTTGTTTAACTAGTGAGGTGTGCAATCAATGAAGGTCAGACACCAGTGATTTATAGACTCAAGTCCAAATTCTCTGACATGCAATAGCCCTAACTACAAGGTGTCTCCAATGTTCTCATCCGACCTTATTTCTCCTCAATCACATGATTCATCCTAAGTTCAGCTAACCAGGGTCACTCGCTTTCCTCCCACAGAGCTCGGAACTGTCTCGCCTGTGCCTTTGTTCTTGCTGTCCCTTTCCAGGGATACCTTTCTTCCGGTCCCTGTGTGCCCCAACTCCTAAGTCCAGTTCCGATTTCCCTTTTGTAGACTCTTCCCTGACCTTACCCCTCTGGAGGCAACCGACCCCTCTTCCGAATGTCCCAGTGCTCCTCTGTGCCGCCACCGGGGCAGCCTGACTTCCTGCCCAGGTCACTGACATTCACGCCTAATCTCACTGTTAGGGGACACACTTCTTCAGGTCAGCAGCGGTCCTGACACCTTTCCCCAGCTCACATTTCCCAGTTCCGTGCAAGCCTAAGGGAGAGAGTCAGTGTAACCTGGCCAGTGATTCAAATCCAGCTCTCACAAACAAAACATGTGACAAACATAAATGCCACGGTAAGCCATTAATCTTTCGCAGAGGATTTGACATTTCACAGTAAATCCGATCAACTGGGGAAAGGCAGCTGTAAATACCTCTATTTGCTCCGCCACGGGCTGTTCAAACACATTGGCCAGTTTCTGCAGAAGCATGTATTTACTGTCAGCCAGCGACGTACACAGCACCTTCAGATCGTTCTAGGGGGTGAGAAATAGGAAGACTTAACATGTGCACCGGGGAACTCAAATGGTTATAAACGTAACACACGCTCTAGAAATAATATACAGGTGTGGGAGTTTTATGTCCAGAGAAACCAATACTGTTCTAGGGGAAGGTAAAAGAAACTGGTAACAATTTACTTTAAATGCTAAATTTGACTTTTGAATAATCTTTACACAAACCATTTCCAACACAATATGCAAGGAGGCAAGGCATGCAAATAAAAAAGCAATACTGGTCACCCTAAACTTCTTGTTATGTCTGAAATTAATGTGCACATTTAAACATTCCAGCAGAAATATTATACTAATGACTTCTATCTAGTGAAACAACCTATTGATGTTACTCTGATTTGGGAAGAAAATAAAATTCTTAAGAATAATATGATTCCTTCGAACCTGGGACCTTTCAGTCTGCAGGCCGGCGCTCTATCCACTGAGCCAAACCAGTTGGGGCCCATATAATGTTTTTAAAAACGTCCATTTCATTGTCATCATTTAAAATGCAGCTATCCGTTCGGCTGACGTGGCTCAGTGGTTGAGCATCGACCTATGAACCAGGAGGTCACAGTTCGATTCCCAGTGAGGGCACATGCCCAGGTTGTGGGCTGGATCCCCAGTGTGGGGCATGCAGGAGGCAGTTGATCAATGATTCTCATCATTGGTGTTTCTGTCTCTCTCTTCTCCCTTCCCCTCTGAAATTAAAAAAAAAAAAAGAATAATAATATGATTCCTTTCTTCCTCTCTCCTCTACTTCTCTCTCTCCCTCACTTCCTGCTTTTCCCTAGTTTCAAAGAATGTGCACAAGCTTATAAAAAGCCATCCAGAAGTTTAGAAAAGAACTATTTTCATGATGACCAAAGACATATTAAGAGAAAACACCAGAAGACCTTAGCCACGCCTTTTGTCCACAAACATTACTCACTTAAAAGTCCAACTATGCCCTGGCCGGTAGCTCAGTTGGTTAGAGCAGCGTCCTGATAGCCAAGGTTCTGGTTCAATCCTTCCCCACCCCCCTCTCTCTCCCTCCCTCAAAAAAAAAAAATCAATCAATAAAAAAGTTCAAGTATTTATATTGAGTTAGAGTTGTACAAAAATGAGATAACTATCAGAATTTTGGTATTCAATTCTAAAGGGAATAATAAACTGGAACAAAGTGGGAATGATAAAAAGTTTAATCCTGCCCTGCCCCCACTCCTCCAAAATCAGCAAATTCCTTATCGGTCGGAAATGTGTCTGATGGGCTGGGTGTCCGTCACAGGGTGAAGTTTGATCACATCCTCTTCACTGGGGGCAAGTGCCTGTCACCAAGATTAAAAATTCTGGCCACCTCACCAGGAGAAGGACAGTCACAGCAAGGAAGAAAAATCAACTTTCAGGCCGTGTGGGAGCATCACCACACAAAATGTCAGGCTAGCCCTGGCCGGTTTGGCTCAGTGGATAGAGGGTTGGCCTGTGGACTGTAGGGTCCCAGGTTTGATTCTGGTCAAGGGCACATGCCTGAGTTGTGGGCTTGATCCCCAATAGGGGGCGTGCAGGAGTCAGCCGATTCATGATTCTCTCTCATCATTGATGTTTCTATCTCTCTCCCTCTCCCTCCCTCTGTGAAATCAATAAAAATATATTCCAAAAAAAAAACTACAACAAAAAAACAAAATGTCAGGCTAAAAAGCAAAATCGTGAGTGGATTGTGCAGTAATTTTTTTTTAAAGCAATGAACAGGAGAAGTAGAAAGAAGCATATGATTCTAAAAGGCAATAGCTGTCGCTAACTCAAACCCAAACCAATCTGCAAGCCTAGTTGCAGACTAAATAGGAAAATGTAATAACAGCACTGGAAAAATGTTGCTAGAAACAAGGGTTTTGTTTATGAGATATGATATTGTTTGCATTACCACAAAACCCTATGAGGCAGTTAGCAGGGTGTGATTTAAGAGTTGCAGACATGAAGGCTCTGAGAGGCAGCTAAGGTTATAGAGCAGTAGGTAACAAAGCCAGAATTTGAACTCAGGGGGACTGGCTTTGGAGACTTTGTTCTTTATTTCTTTTTTTAAAAATATATTTTTATTGATTTCAGAGAGGAAGGGAGAGGGAGAGAGAGATAGAAACATCAATGATGAGAAAGAATCATTGATCGGCTGCCTCCTACACACCCAACACTGGGGATCGAGCCCAAACCTAGGCATGTGCCCTGACCAGGAATCGAAAAGTGACCTCCTGGTTCATAAGTCAATGCTCAACCACTGAGCCATGCTGGACAGGACGGAGACAGTTTTATTATTATTTTTAAATATATTTTATTGATTTCACAGAGGAAGGGAGAGAGAGAGTTAGAAACATCAATGAGAGAGACACATTGATTGGCTGACTCTTGCACGCCCCCTACCGGGGATAGAGCCCGAAACCCTGGCATGTGCCCTGACAGAGAATTGAACCCAGGACCTCTTGGTCCTTGGGGCGAAGCTCAATCCACTGAGCCACACCAGCTGGGCTGGAGACTTTGTTCTTAATTTTTGCTCTTTTGACTTTGCAAAATGAATATTAGAACAATGCTTAGCTACTAGAGATGTTGTGAAGATTAAAGACAAGAGTATATGTGAAAATATTTTGTGAATAAAAAAATGATACACAAATGTTTGTGGTAATTTTACTTTGTAGTTTTAAGAATGTAAATTACCTGAAGGCAGTGGTAATTTGTCCCTCTAGAACAGTGGTTCTCAACCTTCCTAATGCCACGACCCTTTAATACAGTTCCTCATGTTGTGGTGACCCCAAATTTCATTGTTACAAATTGAACATAATTAAAGCATAGTGATTAATCACAAAAACAATATGTAATTATATATGTGTTTTCTGATGGTCTTAGGTGACCCCTGTGAAAGGGTCGTTCGAGCCCCAAAGGGGTCGCGACCCACAGGTTGAGAACCGCTGCTCTAGAATGATCAAACATGTCAAACTCACAGCCGGTGGGCCTCATGCCTCAATTAAGTGAGGCATGCGGCCCACTGGCCATGAGTTTGACATGCTTGCTCTAGATATATACACAGAAAATTCCTTGTGTCTTGGCTAATGCTACATTTATTTAACATTTTACAGTATTTTTTTTAAATCAAAACTTTTACATAAAACTCTTAGCCCTAATCACAGATATCCATTTTGTAAAACTTCTATGTCTGTTAAAAATAAAATTCAGTTAAAACTTATGTATTCCCAAAGGTGACTTTTTATTAGGAATGAAAATCAACATTAAACGGTTATCAGCTACTTTTGCATTTGCTGAAATTTATAGTCATAGGAAAAGTTTTATAAGCACACAGTTATTCAGTTGGCAACAGTCTCCAGTCTGGGCTAAAAGGCAGTCAGCCTGAGGAGTGAGGACTGGGAAGTAATGCAATATGTTTGAGCGCAGGTGGAACTAATTAGGCCACAGTCACTTGCAATGGGCCTGGGTATTGGGGTCCAGGCTTCACTCTGTATTATAGCCCTGCCTGCATGTTTTTTTGGTTATATGTTTTAAACGCTACTATTATCAACTGGAAATTGTAATTATACTGTGCCATAAATATGACTTTTATTGGTTGAGTTTAAATTCCTATTCAGCCCTTAGTATAGTTAGCTGGTTTTCTCAAGTTCCATTTCTGGGAGAATAAAAGTCAGTTTTCTAATACGAGTTCAATCCCCTAGTTCAGCAGTTCTCAACCTGTGGGTCTCAAACAATGAAAATACATCCTGCATATCAGATATTTACATTACGATTCATAACAGTAGCAAAATTACAGTTAAGAAGTAGCAATGAAAATAATTTTATGGTTGGGGGTCACCACAACATGAGGAACTGTATTAAAGGGCCGCAGCATTAGGAAGGTTGAGAACCACTGCCCTAGTTTTTCTGTGATTTCTTGCTCCTCATTGTTCATTTGAAGAAAAAAATAGGTCTAGGTATATCATACCTCAGTTAGACATCCTGTTTATGACACCCTCTTCTGGCTTCTGCTTAGAGCAAACTAATAACTCTTTGCATGGAGGATGGGCAAACAACTCTTGACAATGTCTTACCTGGAAATTCAGTATTTGCTGAAGTCTTTCCTTCATCTGATGACATCGCTGATTTACTACTGAGTCTAACAAGGACAGCCTCCCCAAAAGACACCCCAAAGTGTCCTCAATAACATCGCGGTTATCACTGTTCTCCGGAAACGCTTGGGAAAACAAGTTCTTGTTCTTATCCATCTCTTCAGACATTTCCTTAATATCTTTGGCAAGAGTCTAGGATTGATCAAAAAGAAGACCATTTGAGTGTTTAGACCCAGGAATCTATATACAAATCAGGTCTTTACCCCCTAGGAAGTCAGGTGCTGTGTAATGCCGTATACTCACAGGCATAGGCTGGCAAACTTACCTCTTGGTTGAAGAGGCAAGTCTCAGTTTCTTCTGGTGTAAGGGCTGTGGCAAAAAGTAAACGTTCTTCAACATCATCCAGCCACGTAGAGGTAGCCGAGACTCCATCATATAACTTCTGCTCCAAGTGAATGTTCTGCCTCTTTGTCCCTCCGCCCTGGAAAAAAGAAGTGGAAGAAGGAATTCATTACAGCGTTTTGAGAAATCAAAGAAAATTACCAGGATGAGTCTTTGGAGTTTAGGGTCATTCAGAGCTATTCACTAGGGTTGGGTCTCAAGAGTTCATGCCCAGGGGTGGGAAACCTCAAGAAGATCCATGAGCAAACTCAGAGCGCAGCCTTACCTGGGATGAGACCTCCTCAAAGGCCTGGTTCAACCCATCGAGCAAGGACGTCACTGCTGATTTATCGTGGGCCGGCCCGTCTCCTTTGTACAGGGGCACGCCAGCCAGGAGCCGGTTCGGCCTGCTGAAAAGCTGCAGACAAACAGGGGCGGCTTACATAAGAGCACTGTGTCCAGGTTCCTCAGATCCAAAGGGAAGTCCTGGAGTTTACTCCGTTCATGCCACTGCCGTGGAAGGGCCCAGGTGTGTGCTAGCTCAGGACACAGGACTAGTTTCTATTGTCGAAAGCCTGCTGGGCCATGGCTGCGGTGAGCACCGCGGGCTTGCCTGGGTTCTAGCCTCACTCACTAGCTCTCCAAGGTGCCCATTCCTCTGACTCTCTGGCTTCTGCTTGGAGCAAACTAATAGCTATTTCTCTGGAACCTTCTGTTGCTATCTTCAATTCCATTGGGTGTGGCTTGCTTGACTGGGTCAAGTCCAACATCACTCAGCACCTACCCATCTTGCAAACCAGCCTGCACCTGGGTTACAGGAGCAATTCCAGCTGACCACTGGCTCCCCCTGCCTTTTAGAACCACCGAGGTCCCAATAGTGCAGTGGTTCTCAACCTTCTGGCCCTTTAAATACAGTTCCTCATGTTGTGACCCAACCATAAAATTATTTTCGTTGCTACTTCATAACTGAAATGTTGCTACTGTTATGAATCGTAATGTAAATATCTGATATGCAGGAGGGTCTTAGGCGACCCCTGTGAAAGGGTCATTCAACCAGCAAAGGGGTCGCGACCCACAGGTTGAGAACCGCTGCAATAGTGTCTCATTAAGGTCTTCTGAAACTATTAAATACTAGAAGTAGTGAGGAAAAGTAAGATGACTTGACAATTTAGTTCCAGATTTTTGGAATTTTTTTTATCCTAGACGTATATACATCCCTAATTTACATCCCTAACTTTCAAAGTCGTACAAAAGGGGGAGACACAATGTAATGATTTATGCTAATGAGTAATCAGATATGGATTATCTCTGAGGAAAAGTGGTACCTAGAAATCAAATTTTCACATATAAACATGCCATCACTAGGGGAAATGTGAAATGGGCTTGTTAGGAAACATGTAGGAAGAATCATTTGTTTCCTGACGTATTTTGCATTGGAAATGAAAATATAGAGGACTGCACAGTTACACTGTCTCAGCCACGCTGGGCATCTTCTACGAGAGAGAATACGTAAGAGAGAACGTGCGGTACCACTTGCTCTTGTTCCTGCGCCAGGGCGTCCCGCAGCAGCCTCTGCTTGGCACTGACTTCCTGCTGGAGGCTCTCCCACTTCATCCGCATCTGGCCTTCCGCAGGGGCCTGCTCTCCCTCCATCCCCAACTCCTGGGATGACACAGCAGGTTTTTCACTATTAGAAGAATAAACAATCCAAGTTTACAATGTGGGCAAAAAGGTGATCACTTATTGCGTGCATGAGCTGTGGCCTCTAAAATTAGAACCAGATTACTCTGGTTATTAGCTTACACTTAAAAAAAATAAATTAAAATTTTAAAAAATGTGAGTCTAACCATAAACAAATATAGGATAATGCAACCAGGGCCACAATGATAATTTAAAAATACACTGAAAATAGCTCAACATTAAAGATAAAAATAATTGTATCTTTGGGGATCAGAAAGTACATGGATTCGTATTCTTTGACAAATAGCCCACAAATTAATTAAAAACCATAAAAATGCTACTTGGTCTCTGCGAGTTTTTACCCTGAGTCCAAGGCCAGGTTTCAGGACGTGGATTAGGGTGCAGGACACGAGAGGAAGGCACCTGCGCCTCATCCTTCAGGACAGGCAGCAGTGTGCATCTGAGGATGACTGTGGCTCTTAGGGTGACACAGAGCTGAGTTTTTAAATCCCTGCACCATACACTGTACACCTGAAACTAATATAATATTGAATGTCAACTAATTTACAAACATTAAAAATAAATGCACATTAGCCCAGCCGGCATGGCTCAGTGCTTGAGTGTCCACTTATGAACCAGGAGGTCACGGTTGGATTCCCAGTCATGGCACATGCCCGAGTTGCGGGCTAGATCCTCAGTGTGGGGTGTGCAGGAGGCAGCCGATCAATGATTCTCTTTCATCATTGATGTTTCTATCTCTCTCTCCCTCTCCCTTCATCTCTGAAATCAATTTAAAAAAATGTTTAAAAAAATAAAATAAAAAATAAATGCACATTTGATTTGTGACATTCACAGCTTTCACAACCCCTCTGTGAAGAAGATAGTCCCTTCTTATTCTCATTTCACAGAGGAGCAAACCAGGGCTCAGAGCTGAGTTACTTCTCCATGGTGACAGCAGTTGAACTAGAATAAAACCCAGACCTCACTCAAAACAGAGGGGTCATTCCTCTCTACTTTCCTTCCCAACCCTCAGACTCAAGTCTTCAACTTGAACATTGTCCAACTTCCTTCATTTTTCTTCTAATACTTTACTCTTCTGTGTATAAGACTTTCCTTCTCCACTCTACTACAGGACACAAAGCTCAATGAGCTTGCATGCAGAAATTATAAAAACAGATCCTCGAGAAAAAGCAACATCTTTCGTAGGCAGAATGAGGTTGAGGGAAGATAGGTTCTTACAGGGAAAATGTTTTGCAGTTAGATATTCAGAAAGAAATATAATTTTATAATGTTTATTTTATTTTTTCCCCTATTTGATTTTTAAAAAACAAACTCATGTATCTTCTCGGGACAGATATGCTGAGCATACTGGAAAGAAGACAAATAAGTTAGCCCTCACACTCCCTAGCTGTACTCATGCCACACAATAAAATATTCAAAATGCAAGTAAACTATATATCCTAAAGAGAAAAAATAATGATTAAATTTTTGCACGTGTTTAAAATAAAAGTTTGATTAAGATGCTTGCATTTCTTCAGATGTTATGGAATCAGTGACCAGAATAGAAAGAGCGTGTGGAAACCTACCCAGCACCACCAGAGGTCTCTGCCGCTGAGTGCTGGGTGAGGATTTCCTCTCCACGACTGGCTACTGACCGGAGAAGGCTCTTCTGTTCTGCTAACTCCTGCTCCAACTCCTGCTCAAGGAAAAGAACAAACAAACACAGCTTGTGATTTCATGAGCATCATCTGCAATCATGGTTCTATGTCTACAACAGCCTCAGAGAACTCGTGCAGACATGTTTAAGTTTGCACGTTGCATAAAAGGTGTGGTGGAGGGAAAGGCTCACACATCTCTCCAAACTACTCTACAGCTTTCATGGCTTTGATAAAACAGACCTGAAAAATCTTGGAGGAAAAAAAAAAATCAATGGAAAATTAACATTTTGCTGGGCAATGGTGCCCTCAAGTGGTACAACATGAACTTTCAATTTTCAAAATGAATGCTGCCTTTTTCCCAGCTGAGACCGGTCCTCGAGAGCAGCTGTTCTTTAATTCCCCGCTTACTTGATAAGTTTGTTTATCATTGAATTCAGTTTTACTTTTTCATATTTAGTGATAAATGCCTTTGCTCTTTGAAAAAATAATTTAATATGTCCGATTCATAAAGTTAAGGTATCAATGAGGAATCATTCTTATTCATCAAAGCTCATTATTTTCACTAGGCAATAATTTGCAATCCAATTTTGTGATGGTATCTACTTGAAAGTAGAAAATAAATTACATTTATTTTAAAAAAACATGTAACTCAGACTTTCACCAATTTTCAGAGGTCTTCCTGAGGTTTTTATATAAAATAGTCTGAAATTGGGGCAAGTCTGAAAATAGAGCAGATAATCTCGATAAGGATTTTAATTGTTACATTATTTGTAAAGCTTTTATTAAAAAAATAGACTTTAAAATGACCAAGCACAAAAGTAGAAAATAAAATAAAACAAACAAACAAAACCACAGAAAAATGGCCAAGCATTCCAGTGGTCATGAGGAAATATGCTGAACCATTTGGCCGGGTCTCTGGGAAGAGCAGACAAAGGTGCATTCTGTCTTTAGAACACAAGAAACTTGTTCTTCTAAGCCAGTGGTTCTCAACCTTCTGGCCCTTTAAATACAGTTCTCATGTTGTGACCCAACCATAAAATTATTTTCGCTGCTACTTCATAACTGTAATGTTGCTACTGTTATGAATCGTAATGTAAATATCTGATATGCAGGAGGGTCTTAGGCGACCCCTATGAAAGGGTCATTCGACCGCCAAAGGGGTCGCGACCCACAGGTTGAGAACTGCTGTAAGTGTTTCTCTCTGGTGAGTGCTTGGCACACCTGCAGGCTAGAGAGAGGTTAGGAAATGCTTTACTTTTTGTTGCTGGAGACTGCTCTGTCGCTGGAGGGCCCATGTGGAGCGAGCTTGGGCCAGCCAGTCCTGGACACCGGGCCTCTGGGTGGCAGCTGGGTCACCGTCGCTATCCTCCTTCTCTTGCGCTGCTCCCTGTTTTTAATGAGACAGAAATCAAGAGTCATCCGCACACAGGCAAACCCTGACCAGAGCGGAGTGGCAGCTGCTTCAGTGTGGTCTCAATAATACCAAAGCGGCTCCATTTAGATGGGAAACCATATTTAAAAAAAAAAAAAATGGCCCTAGCTGGTTTGGCTCAGTGGAAAGAGCGTCAGCCTGCAGACTGAAGGGTCTCGGGTTCGATTCTGGTCAAGGGCACATGCCTGGGTTGCAGGCTCGATCCCCGGTGTGGGGCATGCAGGAGGCCGCCAATCAATGATTCTCTCTCATCATTGATGTTTCCATCTCTCTCTCTCCCTTCCTCTCTGCAATCAATAAAAATATATTAAAACAATGGTAACACAAAACCCATCAAACTTATGGCATTTGTAGGAGGAAGAACAATAAATAGATGATTATACTCAGACATATTTGAGGGCAAAACTGCCTATTTAGAAGCTGGACTTTTTAGTTGACTGATATGATCACCAGGCATTATTCCACAATATTTTCCAGAAGAACATAGTAATTCTAGATCTCACTTCCTCTACTCACACCACCAGGACCAGACCCCACTGCCATTCGCCGCCACCACTGGCTTCGACGAAGGAGAAATTCAGCCCTAGCTGGTTTGGTTCAGTGGGCTGCAGACTGAAAGGTCCCAGGTTCGATTCTGGTCAAGGGCACATGCCCAGGTTGTGGGCTCGATCCCCAGTGCGGGACATGCAGGAAGCAGCCGATCAATGATTCTCTCTCATCATTGATATTTCTATCTCTCTCTTCCTTTCCCTTCCCCTCTGAAATCAATAAAAATATATATTAAAAAATACAAAAATTAAAAACAAACAAATAAATAAGGAGAAAGACCAACGTAATTCTGTATTATCTGGTAGGAATGTATCCTCCCTGCTTGCTTGTTCTGACGGAATTTGCAAGGCCCTAACGCACTCATATCAGAATGGGATTCATTCCTACTGAGAGATTTTCTACTCACCTACGTGTATATGTCAGAGGATAAACTGCACAATTTGAATATAGCTCATTCACTAAGTACTTCTTAAGTACCTACTGTGTGTCAACCACTATTCCAGGCATTGGGGATATTTTTTTCAAGAAGGAGCCAGACAGGGGCCCTACTGGGGAGACAAACAATAAGCAAGCAAGAGAAGGTAAGAGCTACAGAGAACAGGAAAGCAGATGATGGACAGAGTGAAGGGGAAAGGTTTCCGAGGCTGCTCCGGGCAGGCATCCTCAGAGACAGTTACACGGAGCCCAGAACAATGGCAAAGGTAGGGGAGGGCCCTGCAGGCCCTGGGACCAGCAGAGCAAAGGCCGGGGAAGGAAGAGGCTTGGCATCTCATAGAGAGCAGCACAGTGAAGGGCCCAGTGTGTTTGGAGCAGGGTGGGGGCGGGGAGGGCAGAGATTTTATAGGTCATTTCATAGAGGAGTGGGCCTGCTGTCTAGTTGGGAGCTGCTGCTGCTGTCCTTTGGTTCTTTGCTGACTTTGATCACAGAATGGGATCCAGCCACCACGCCGGCTCATCCGCCTGAGTGCCCACAAAGCCCCTTAGCTCCTCTGATATTCAGAATTGCACTAACTATTGTGAATGGGGGAAAAGGGATTCTGGAAAGTTACCTCACAGGGTGTTTTGATCATAAATTCCTACCTGGGCCATCAGGGTGGGAAGTCACTCACCAGGCATACCTTTGCCTTAGACAAGCCCTGTCCATTGTCTCTGGGCATTTAGGTTAACACACCTGTGGACCAATCCCTGCCCCCTCCAGAGAGCACATAATCTGTTCACTATCCTGTAACCCAGTCCCCGCCTTGCTTTTCCCACCTCCAGGTCATCTTTCTTTCCCCTCCTTCATTTCAAACGCATAAATGAAGCTTATTCTCCTGAGCATTTGAGATCTTGCCATATGTTGTCAGTTTGGCTCAAATAAACTCATAAAAATTCTCTGCATATTTGGACGTTTCTTACGTAGACACTATGACAGGGAAATAGGCGGTGTCTGTTTATCCTTCTATTCATTAAAATCCCATTATCAAATTGTAAAACGTTTGAGATGATAAACTTTGCAAAGTTGCTATCAGTGTCTGAAGTGAAATAAACTGAAGGAAACGAGAAAACAGTGAAACCTACAGGGAATGTTACCCATAATCTCTTCCCAGACTCCGAGCCACCTGAGCTCACAGTACTTTCCTTTAAGATGATCCAGCTTCACAGACAGAGAATGTGGTGTAGACAGAACAACGCCACCGGTCTAAAATATGCCGTCTCCATGTTGCAGGGCCTTCGGAATGCGTGCTCAGTGACACCCCGCTGAGAACATTCCCACTCCTGCAGGAAAGCCTCCCACAGAAAAACAGTGACCTTCCTGAAGGTGCGGGTGTGGGCTGAACGGACACTCCTCCAGGACTAACGCCCAGGCATTTCCACACGAAGCAGATGCTCTCCATCTGAGAATGCACCACTGACCCAGAATTAGTTCTGAGAGACCTGGGACCTCCCGACAAGGATGAGGCAGCAGGTCGACAGGGACCAGGAGAGGACGACCCCAAAGGAGTCAGTGTAGGAGGCTGACCGCTGTCCCCAATCAGAGCCACAAACAGAGGTCAAGGCCATGACCTGCTGTCTCTCTTGGGTGGGATCCTGTCACCTCCCCCTGCTCTGCTCTTAGAACAGTTGGTTTTCAGAGCTGAAGACGCACATGATAACGTCTCCGTTCACCACCCCATCCTTCTAACACAGGCCAGGCCTGTCTGACGGAGAGCTGTCCTTTCAAAGCCCTCGTGCCAAATGTGCGCTTAGAAAAAGGACAGCAGCGACGCCGGGTCTAAGGACAGCGTCGTCACTGCCCACGCACACACACATGTTCAGATTCTAAGACCGGCTAGACAGCCAGTCATATTTGACGGATGGAAGCCACAGCTTTAGAGAAAAGGGAACGAGGCAACCTGAGGGGCGGATGCCTCGTCTGTATGTTCTAGGTGGTTAGGTTGGTTTTTCAGTTAGTTTTTCTCCGACCGATTCAGTCATTTTGAAACATAACCCTTGGGCCACAGGAAGCAAAAGAAAGGATGGAGAATCCGGCTGGGATTGCATTCCTTCCCCTGGGATTTCATTCCTGGGATGAGAAGGCACGGACAGAAGGGATAAGATAACAGCAGTCACCGTCTCTGAGGTTTGATAGCAGTTTTCCCTCTTAGCTAGGGACTAGGAAGTAAATGACTTCGGTCCCCAGAGTCCCCTGTGGGCGGGGCTACATAGCTGTTTATTTTGGAAATACTAGAACAGTAACTGCTTTTGCCAGGAACATTCCTTGGAAGATTAGCGAGGACTGGAGAATGCTAAACAGTCAATAAAACATTTCTTTATAAAGCATTTAATTATTTATATAGGGCTAACTCACTACTCCCTGGGGGGATAATAGCGTATGGAATGACCTAAGCTTCTTGTAAAAGAAAAGATAACGTAATTCAAGAGATATTATCATATGCCATTAAGTCTGTGTCCCTTCACATAGAGAAAGAACCCATGGGGGAGGGGGAGCTAAAGAGGTTGGTTATTCATTGATACAAACAGAAGTCCAACTAGTTAGAGAGAATGGCCTTACCAGAGATGGCCACTTTATAAATAAGTAGCTCTGAGAAATGAGGTGCTTAAGGCCCCAACGAGTTAGGAAGCTATTCCAGTCCTCCTGACTCTCGCCAATCCCAATGAAGGGTCCAACTTCACTAACATCTACATTTGATGGAAGATGTCTTTCCCCCAACAGCCCTTAGTGAATCTCAGATCAATTCTGAACTTTCTACACGAAGGGGAACAATCCTTTTCATGGCAACAATAATCCACACAGCGCTCCTTTTAGTCCTACAACTGGAAAAATAATCTCTTCAAAAAGGTCTAATTATTTTTTAAAAAACAAGCCATCAAAATCTTACATGCTGGAAACTCATTAGATGAAAGATGGTAAAATGTATAAGTATTTTAAAAATGAACAATGACTAATTTCAAGGCAGTCAAATAGTTTGCACAACAGTATCCCCAGGATAGCGTACACCTGCAGGCTGCATCAGGCCTTGACTCAATGTGAAGACCCTCTGTGGCCCGGGGCAGCACCTGCCAGGTGTGAGCAGCACAGGTGGCTGTCAGCACAGCCCAGCCCAGACTAGTCTAGCCTTCGAGCATTCAGCAGGGCCTTTCCTCACAAAGAATGTGTTTTGCAAATTGTTAGCTGTTGTTATTCATTATTATACTCACTGTGATTTGAGTGCCTAGTATGAACATTACCTGCCTTAACATAATATCCTCAGAATATTTTAAAGTTAAATACTATTATTATGCCCATTTTACAGATGAGAAAACTGATCTGTAAGAAAGGGAAGTTCAAGGATCTCGCCCAGGTCTCTGGTGAATACCTGGTGGGACCAGGCTGGGGGGGACGTTAGAACAGCAGAACCACCTCTGCCACCTGGATAAGCTTTATTTGGCACACACATTATTTTTAAATTTTAGAATTAACTTTTTCAAATTGGAAGATTTTAGATATAAATCCTCATTTCCTTTCTCTGGAAGACCTAGCAATGCTGACTGTAAATTCTTGTGTGCTGATAGCTGGAGCGCACAGCTGCTCCTCAGATGCTTGCCAAGGTCCTGGCTGGACCTGCTTCACCAGTTCACATTCCCTCCCCAGGCCCGAGGCCCTGTGATGTGTGCCCTTTTAATCCCCGATGTGCCCGTGGACCAATCTGGCTGTCCCTTCCATTCCTACCTGCCTCAGGGGGCAGGGCCCAGCTGGAGCTTCATAAATGAGCTATCCCAGAGAAGAAACCATTGCTTCTAATAGTTTTCTATTGATTAGGTTTGATGTTTTCAATCATATAATCATGCCGTTAACAGAGAACTGAAGATAGGTAGGTTCGTCTGAAAAAATCATTACACTGAGAAAAAAGAAGCAATCACAGTGAATGGCCATTGAATTCCCACCACAACTTTTGTGGCCCGGCCCCGGCCAGCATCTGCACTCAAATACGGGTGTCCCCTTCCCTCCTGATACTGGATCCTATCTTCTCCCTCCTACACAAGTTGGTTCTTGCAATCTCACTCCTTTTTCATCAGGTTTTCCTCCACTGAGTTACAGTGGAACCTCGTTTCTCGAACTTCATTCATTCCAAGAGGCTGTTCGAGAAGCGATTTGTTCAAAAACTGAATCATTTTTTCCCATTAGAAATAATATAAATTGAATCAATCCATCTCAGACCCCCAAATGATTCTGATTCAACCTTTCTTATATACCTGTCTAATGTACTGTTTAATATATAAATAAAAACTTTTTTTCTTAAATTTATTGAACCACTCCCTACTAGCCTTGAAGGAATTTTTCAGATATCACTGCCTTGAGAATGCTATATCAGCTAATTGCTTTTCCTTTATCCAATCAATAACAATTTTCCTACCTATTCAATTGTCTGCGATTGCGGACAATAACAGTATGAAAGTTTCCTGGGGAGAAATCTGAGTAAAAGTGTTTTAGGGTTCTCTTATATGGATCTGGAGAGAGATTAAGATATAAACTTAGAATTTATTAGATATGCATGCTAAAAAGTAGAGGGCAAAAAAGCAAAGGAAAGCTCTCAGACAGTTAAAACAAAGGTTAAAAGAGATAAAAATAATAGAAAGAGCAGAAAAAAATAGAAAACAAAAAGTTGGGTGATATAAGTTTAAACATATCAGTAATCACAATAAATATAAACGGACTAAACTACACTTTAAAAATAATGGATTTTTCTGATTAAATATTTCAAACCAACAAAATATAGCTAAATGTTCTTTACAAGAAGCAAATCTACAACATAAGAACACAGAAAAGGTAAAATCAAAGGAAAGTTAAAATATAAACTAGGCAAATATTACCTACCAAAAGCTCTAGTAATATAAAACAAAAATCACTATAAAGGAATGTTAAGGTCACTACATGATAGTAAAAATGTTCAATTCACCTGGAATACATGACAAGCCTAAAGTTGTGGGTCCTAAATAAAAGTCTAGGTATATCTGAAAAGTAGAATGTAGGAGGAATAAAAGAAAAATGTGAAAATGTTATAGGATACCTTGATTTATGAACCACGTTTACATTTTTTAAAATTGTGTCTTGCTAGATTTTGCTATTTCTTTCTTTTCCTACACTGCAACCTTCAGGTCTACAGATTCAAACAGTCCTTATAAAACCTATTTAAAAATCTATGCCAAAGTTTGTGTAATGCAGGTAGGTACATAAGTATGTATCATTCCCCACCTTTTCCTTCAGTGGTTCTCAACCTTCCTGATGCCGCGACCCTTTAATACAGTTCCTTATGTTGTGGTGACCCCCAACCATAAAATTATTTTCGTTGCTACTTCACAACTGTAATGTTGCTACTGTTATGAATCGTAATGTAAATATCTGATATGCTATATGTGTTTTCCGATGGTTGCGACCCACAGGTTGAGAACCGCTGCTTTATATGGACGGGCTCAGAAAAGGCATGCCAGCAACGCACAAGGATCCGGCGGTCCTTGCAGCATCGCCTCGCTATCAGGGCTGGAGCCTCACCTGGATGTTCAGCTGCTTGTCGTGCAGGGCTCTCTGAAGCTCCAGGAGACTCCCCTTGAGGGTTCTCAGCTTCACCGCCAGCTGCTCGGCCTCGTCCTTCGTGTGGGCCTTGCCCTCCAGCAGCAGGTTGTCATTGTGGACAGAGAGCTCCGACAGGCCACCACCTTCTGCTCTATTTCCACCAGCATGTTCTGGGAGCACAGAAATAAGGGTGAAACTCACACACCCTGTCGGCCTCTACAAAGACTGTTTCCCGCAGCGAGACACAACACTTCCTTACATCTTTCATCCAAAGAATGTCTTCAGGGTTTTTTTCCCCTAGGTTCCCTACAGCCTTGAACAGTATATACAGATTTTAAAAAATACCTTGAGCTTCTAAGTTTTTCTTTTATTTAAGATTAGATATTATATAATGAAAATATATTGAAAAACAGCACATGGAAAGCCCACTTTAGATAGGCAACAAGATGAGGAGAAAAAGACCATTTTTATAGAAGGGACCCATGGAAGCAAAGTGCCCAGAGCCCCAAACGTCATAATGTGGTCCCAATTCTGTGTAATAGCCCCCATTGTAATTATACACCTGGCTCAAATACTAGATTTAAATTGACTAAGGAAGTGTTATATATTTGTGTGATTCCATATGCTTCTAGATTCTAAAAATATTGCCAAAAGATGATTTTAGTGCTTTGTAAAAAGTCCTGAAATATATTATTGGAATTATGGACTTTATGTATAATGATAAAAATAGAGGTATCTGAAGGGAATGGCGGGAGTAATGACAAACATATTTTGAAGTGCATGTGGCAATTTCAAATGCTAAAAGGAAATGCTAAAAATAGACGTCTCTTCAGAAAGAAACTTTAAAAAAGATGGTCTAAAGAATAGAAAACACTGGCATGTAGCTCTATTGTTTAGCATCAAAGCAGAGAAGAACAATGCCTTCAATACACATAGATAAACTGCCAAGGAAATAAAAAATTCAAATTATAATAGTCAATACTACAATAAATATCAAATCATAAAAGGAATGGCCAAAATGGAATCCTACCTATTTTAAAAAAAAAGACAATGTTCATCAATGAACAGTTTGTACATAAGTATGTATCATTCCCCACCTTTTGTGTATTTCCTCTGATGTCAAACGGGATAAATATGAAGTCATGCTTACTGATATTTAACCCTGCAGATTAGGTAGGATTTTCTAGAAACTTGCTAGTTAGTTAAATGAAAGAGCTTTTAAAACATACGTCACCCATGTGTGAAGTACAATATGTGGATAATCTTTGCAATTCAATGATTGGCACAGGGAGTTCATTATCTATTCTCTATACTTACGTGTGTGCTTGAAATTTTTCATGACATAGAGGTAAGACAATCTATAATAATAAAAGCGTAATATGCTAATTAGGCCAGACAGCTGAACGACCTTCCAGATGTCATTCCAAATGTCCTTCCAGATGACCTTCCAGATGAAGCCGGGGCTGCAAGGGCCGAGGCAAGCCACTGTGGCTGCGAGGGCCGAGCCCCTTGCACGAATTTTGTGCATCGGGCCTCTAGTAATAATATAACGAAAACCTTAATGTCATTGTATCTACCTTAATTCCTAGGGACCTCACATCAGAGAAAGGATATTCTCTGCTCCAAAGACACCTTCTTGTGTTCAGTCTGTCTGCCTCAAACTGACAGTTTGACCAAGTTTGTAAAAATTAAATATCAGAATTAGAACAAAAATTGCAACAGAGCACCTAGGGACACCTCCTGCTGTATTCATCCACAGTCTGATGCACTGACACCAATTCTTCTCACTGGCTCTGAATGTCTTATTAGCACCAAATACAGGCACTATAAGTGTTTTGGTATCTATGATCTTTTAACAGTTTCCTTCAGGAAGTTGAAGATTTTCTAAAATTGGGAACTTACTGGTAAAATTTTTCAAAAGACTGAGTTGAAGTCTGAATTTCATTTAAGCTTTTATAAGGCATTGTTTGCCTACTCTCTAAATATGTGAAGTATATGGCTTGGAAAAAAATCGTATATCCCTATCAAGCCTTTTTACCATTATGTTTTCACATCTGAAAATTTGCTTCGTGATGTTGACATGTTCCTTCAAGGTCATTTCCGTACCTGGCAGTCCACCAGCTGGGCCTCCATGTCCATGGGCTCCTTGGAGGTGCCCAGCGCGACGTCCAGAGTGGCCTTAGTGCTTAAGAGCCAGTGGTCCAGCTTGTCGACTTCAGAGCGGTACCTCTGCAGGGCCTGTTCCTGCCTCTGTTCCTCCAGCTGATCATTTAACTTCTCCTAATGAGTTAAGCAGAAGGTCACATAGATCGCCCGAAGGTAAAATCATTAGGATTCAACACAAGAACAATGATCTCATCTCTGGCTGCTCACCAGAATCAACTGTGAAACTTCAAAAGCAAGACAAAAACAAAACAAAACACACACAAAAAAAACTATCCTTGGCCACATACCAGAGCAATAAATCAGAATTTCTGGAGATGAGTCTCAAGATTCATGTTTTTAAAAATCTTTCCCTTTGATTCTAATGTGCACCTAGAGTTTAAGTATTCTTACATAATACAGGACCAGGTAGATAATGTGAATGTTGAAAATTGATCAAAGATTAGAACAAAACAATGGCATAAGATGGTGGGTTAGAAATAGGTACATGACCCCAATGTGGGGAAACTGTAGGGAGCGGTGGGGACTGTGACAAACTGAAGAACACATGGTCCACCTAGAAGGAAAGCATCATGAATTTCAGGCAATTGATTCCCTGCAAGAAGAAGTGGCCCAGTGTTACTAGTTTCTTAAATGAAAGAAGAAATTCTTTTTGCTGTTGTTATTGTTAGATCTCTGTGTGGGTTTTTTCAATGATGGCAAATAATTCATATTAAAAAAAACACACCAAGCCAATCACTTAATTTTAATTTTGAAACTCCACAAATGTTTCATAGAATGATTGGGGATAATATTAATACATTAAAAAGTTAA